>NC_087437.1:7344998-7648028 GCF_036321535.1 Camelus dromedarius | reverse complement strand
AACATTTGAATTGTGTACCAAATGCATGTAATTATCTATTCAAAAACATCTTAGAAGGTATTTAACCATTCACTTGAATGGCTAAATAAAAATAACTTGGTATGCTGTACACCAGAAACTTACACAACATTATAAATCAACTATACTTCAATTTAAAAAATTTTAAAAATGGATAGTAATCTTGATGAAGTAAAAAGAACCCAGATGAATAAATGTTTAAAATTCCAATCAACAAAGATAAAAGCTCATTAAGACAGTGGAGGAGGGGATAAATTAGAGGAGTTTGGGATTAATAGATAGAAACTGCTATATATAAAATAAATAAACAGCAAGGACCTACTGTAGAGCACAGGGAACTATATTCAATACCTTGTAGTAACCTATAATGGAAAAGAATCTGAAAAAGAATAAAAAAAAATACATATAACTGAATCACTTTTCTGTACATCTGAAACTAACACAACATTGTAAATCAACTATACTTCAGTAAAAAATGTAAATTAAAAAAAAGCTCATTAAGACAAATTTAAAGCAAGTTTAGTATACTCTTCATTATAATTTGGTATTAGCAAATTTTGCAAATTCCATTTTTCAGCTGTGTGCACGTCAACAGTGAGTTGTACTATTTCCTTTCAGGTGTTATTATCTCTTAGAATTCAGTAAATGAGTTTAATTTCTAAGCAGAATGATTTTTCATTAAGACAGGAGGATAGGATTAATCAAAAATTAAACAAATGGGAGAGAAACCAGAAAATCTCAAAGGCAATAATAATAAAATATGTTCGATATTTTTAACCCACAATTGATTCTCTACAAATATGTTTGAAATAATATGAAACTGTGCCCCAGTCTTCTTTGGCTCTTGGCATATAAGATTAAGTCTCTTAGGCAAAAATGGTCTTTCACACAGTCTGTTTACTTTCTTAAAAATTAGTAGTATTATCTGTACTCTGCCATGGGATGTGTGCTCCCAGGGACAGGGGCGGGGGGCTTGGTTTGTTGTGTTCATTAACGGAATCACAACTTCTGGAACAGTGCTTGGCACGTAGTAGGTGCTCAACAGATATGTATTAAGCAAATAAATGAAATACACTTGTAACCTACTCATCTCCATTAAAGCACACCAGATGAGGGCATTTTAAAAAGCTGAATCTATTGTTTAATTGTTTAACAGGAAATCACTGAGAACTAGCACCTTTGCTTTAAAAATAAAATCAGAACCACTCTGAACAGTCCATGTCATGCTCATAGTTTTCATCCTGACATGTTCCTTTTAGTACAGTCTTTGGTAAGCAGAAACACAAACTTTTGTTTTATATTAGGAAGCCAATTAGGCGAAAACAGAAAGCTAAATAATGCTAAACAAAGCCCTTTCTCCAAAATATGCGATGAGGATATTACGAGGCTCTTTCACTCAGTAGAGAAGACTACCGTGTGCACATGCGTTCAGCATTTTGGAATCATTAGGGACTCTTTTGGGGTCATTAAGGGGCTACTGTGAAATTTTCCAACCCAGGATGCTGCATTTTAGCCGCTACCCAAGTGAAGGCAGGCTCCCCTGTTCTGAACAGTACCTAGAGACAAGAACTCGGTATGATGTAAACACTTCTGCATTTGTATATCCATTCTCCCCACATTTTCATTTTTATGATTTCTGTCCCTTCCAACCTCTCCTTCTTCAAATCAAATATGAACCGTAGGTGAGCTTCCTGCGAGGGTCAAGTTTTTTTTCTTGCTTTTGCAAAGAACAGGGGAGGAGAGAGCACAATGTTTGCTATACTTTCTCCCTTTTCAAATATACACAATCGGATGATATAAAAATCCCAGCTCCCTTGACTCAGAAGAACTGTAAGGGGGAGAGAGAGAGGTGGAAACTGACAAGGAAGGGGTGAGCTCCTTGGTAATCGTGGGGCCTGGATTTCCTAGCACAATTCTCTTTTTTCGGGGGCCGGGGGAGGGGGAAGCACCATTCTTCTTTAGTGTAATTTTATTCTCTTAAAAAAATGACCAAATATGTAGCTAACTGTGGTTTAAATTTTACACCTCAGTAAAACTTTTCTTAGGGGTTTATTTAAAGACAAAGTAAGACCATAAGACAGTATTTTTGTTCTAAAAGACATAGTTATTTCTTTTGGCATTGTACTGAGCCACTGAAAGGCAGATTAAATGGAACCTCGCAAATGAAACCAGCCGTGTTCTATGAATACCCAGATTCCCAGAATATTTCATTTAACTTCTCCCCCGATTCTCCTCCAGCACAACCTAGAGTTCACTTGCAATTATGTTTAATTCAGAGACTATTTCCTTTTAATTTCACACCAAGTAGAACAGGCTCTTAACTTCAAACATATATGAAGATTTGAACAACAACAACAACAAAAAAAGGCGGGGGGATTAATTTAGCAGAGACAAATTAGTGTGCCCAGCGCCCTAGAGAGGGCTGACTTTCCCCTCTCTGGTCAAGCTCTGTTTGTATTCTGTGGAAGCTAATGCCATTCAAATGTTTCTCATGATTTGGGTAGCGTTTTCCAGAACCTCATCTGTCCCCTGCACAGTGTGCTCTGCTTCACAGTCCTCACGTTAGATTAAACAGGAAAGATGAGTGCTTTTACAAGAAAGAATTGTGAGTTCGGTAGCAGGAAACACAAGAGCAAACTAATTTGATGGTTATAGATAGTCCACAGCTGTAATCTTTGTGTTTGTACTGTAGTGTCTCTGGAATAATGCAGAGAGCGTGCAAAACTTTAATTAAGGTGATACCTGCAGGTCTCTGGGAATTTGTGCTAGAGATGGAGACCAGGGGAAAAGAAGGAGGTAATAATGGAGAAACAAGCCAACACAGGCGAGTGCTGAGTCCGCATTAGGAATCTGAGATGCCTAGGAAGGAGGCAGCCAAATAAATGAGACAGAAATAAAGCAGGTGATAGGTGTCTTTATTAAGCAGCTATGACATGCCAGGGGCGGAGGGCAGCATTTTGCATTCCAGCTCTCACAAGAGCATCTGATGCTGTGATTGTAGATGAAGGGGCTTTGGCTCAGAACGGCTGAATAACCTAACGATGTAAGTTGAAATATCCTCAGAGCCACCGTATTCCTGATCTCAGTGGATGACAAGACGGGAAGGAGAGCTGGGATCTGCACAGGGACATCACCAAGCCCACTGTTCCCCAGAGTGCAGCCCCCATCCACCTCGTCCACTGCAATCTCCCAGGTTGCTTATTAAGGCTGCAGTGTCTCAGGGCTCACCCCAGGTTGATGAAAATTACAATCTCAGGGATGGGAACCCTTGGACCTTCATTTCAATCAAAATCACTAGATGATATACTTCCCCTCCCCCAGATTGAGACCTTCTGCCCCAACGGAAGGAGGTTTAGATTATATACCTCAGCCCCATGTTGGCAAGGGGGTAGATGAGTATATATTCAATCTGTAAGGTTTGGGAGAATTCTGTTCTAAATACTAACTCCTTTGATTTTTATGATTTCCTACCATCCTAAAGAGACTTTTCATAATAAGCTCAGAAGCTCAAAGTTTGGGGACGATTACACAGGTCAGTATCTAACCTGATGCCCCATCCATAATCCTTCAGGCCCTCCTTGCCATATTCCATCTTGTGGTTGCACAAATACATAGTGGTGGGGACCTCATTCTTTCACCAACCAGCGAGACCAGAGCTGGGACTGTGAAGCCACTAAACCATCTCACATGCGGGCTTAACCGCTGCCCTTGGTCTTATTACCTGGGACAATCTTTGCAAAGAAACCCATGTCTATCATTCTCCTGTTTTAAATTCTTTAAAGGCTTTCCAGTGCAACTGGAATGAAACTCAAACGCCTCTACCATGGCCTGTGGTACCTTGACTAAGATTTCACTTTCTCCCTTCCTGGCACCTGATACTTAAGAATGGCTTCTTCCCGGGTCTTTTCATCCCCAAGGTTTTGTCTGTGCAGTTTCTTCTCCCTGGGTTTCATCTTTCAGGTCTCAGACCAAATGTCCACTTTCCAGAGGGTCCTTCCCTGATTGTGTTATCTAAGTAAGTTACCCCCCACCCTGTGTTTTTCTCTCATGATAGCCTCTTTTTTCCTCTTAAGACTGAGTATTGCAATTTGTAATGACATTTCAACATGCTAATTTACGATCTGTTAACCACTCACACCCAAGCCCCCTATACACGGAACTGTCAACAAATGCTGAATTCTATCAGCAAATGGTCTGTCACTGTATACCACATCATCAAGCACACTATGTGGGGGGGTGTTTTTTTCTAACTAAATATTATCTCTCTCACACACACACACACACACGCACTTTCCCATTTTCCTGAGTGAATGCAGTCAGTATGTCTCAGTTACGTTGACGGAGCACCACGGTAGCCACTAACCTGCAATCTAGAGAAAGCTCATTTCTGTTGATGATTAGATTTTAGGTTGAACACCTTTTAGACTTAAGTCATGAGTAGGTATAAATATGAAATAAGACATATCTGGTGAACATTTTATAATTGGGATGAACACTGGTCTACATAGCAGATCGCTTAGAATTGGGTTCTGGCTCTCTGAATGATAAGCTGTGTGATCGTGCCCAAGCCACCTGCCTTCTCTGGGTCTTACTCGTCTTACATGGAAAGTGAGGGAGTTGATTACATGATTTCCAAGGTCCTTTCCAGCTCAGACACACGGTAATTCAGGGAGTTATTAAAAAGTGACTAGAACTTAATGACTGCAATGAATGATGTAAAGGCACTGCATACAATTTTAAGCTTATGAATAAAAGAGAGGAAGGGAGGAGGGAAGGAAGGAAGAAGAGAAAAAGGACAAAAGATAGAAGGAAAAAGAGCTTGAATATTAGAGGCAGAAGGAGCATCTTCAAACAACATGGAATGTCTCAAACTCTAAAATACTTCTGCAGATTCGGGACAGGGTTGGCATGAGAGATGGCAGCACACGCTTCCAACCACAGCCAGATTCTGTCTCTTTTTACCTGGGGAAGAGGGCAAGCTGGCTAACTTCTCTGAACTGTGGTGTGTTCCTCTTGTAAGACAGGAGGTGATTATTCCTTCACATAAAACACCTAATGTAATGCTTAGAATTTAAAGATGCTGCTTGATAAATTATAACTTTAATATTTCCACAGTTATCATTTCTAGTATTTCTCTCTCTGGGACTCAACACTCAGATCAGTTAAAAACTGTAGAAAGGTTTTTTATTCAGGAAACTAATTTGTATTGTATTCTAATTATACAGGTAGATTCATCACTCATTCCGCAAATGGAAGGAAGGAAGGGAGTGAGGAAGGAAGAAAGGAAGGAAGGAAAGAAAGAGATGTGATTCAGATAGTGACAAATGCTCAAAGAATAAATTGTAATTTAAATTAGCATAATCGGGAAAATCTTCTGTGATAAAGTTAACATTTGAGGAAAGACCCAAGGGAAATGAGGAACGATCCATGCAGATACGCATAGAAAGTACTGGTGACCCCTGAACAACATGGGTTTGGATGTGCAGGTCCACTTATACGTGGATTATTTTTCAGTAAATAGGTACTATGGTACTGCGTGATCTGAGGTTGGCTGAATCCAGAGATGCGGAACCTGCAGGTACAGAGGACCTACTTAAAAGTTATATGAGGTTTTTCTACTGCCGGAGAGTTGGTACCTCTAACCCCTCTGTTGCTCACGGGTCAACTGCATCTCCAGGCAGAGGCAAGAACAAGTTCAAAGGCGCTGAGGTGGGAGCCTGCTGGGTGTGCTTGTGGAAGAGCAGGGACAGCCAGTGGGGCTGGAACACAGTGAACAAAGGGAACTTTGGTGGAGATGAGGTCACAGAGGTGGTGTGGGGGAGCCTTCCAGATCATTCAAGGATGGTAAGGACTCGAGGTTTTACTCTGAGAGCAATGAGATGATCCTGGGGGGTTTCAAGTCTGCAATGAAAGGTCCACACTGGCTGTTTTGTTTAGAATAGCAGGTAGGAGCCATCCTGGTTAGACAAGTTAGAGGCTATCCTAATAGTCCATTTAAAAAGGAGATGATCTGGACCAGGATGGTAGCAATGGAGGTGATGGGAAATGGTCAGATGTGAGGCATCATCATCAGAAGGAGAGGCTGAAGGGGTTTGCCAGTGGATTTGATCACAGCAAGAGAGGAAAAACGAATCAAAGAATGATGCCAATGACTGTGTTAGACTAGAAGGGGAGAGGTGCATTTTATGAGATAAAAAAAAAAAACAACTCTGCAGATTTGAGGTGTTTCAAGAGATTGGTATTTATACAATGTTTCAGAGGCTTATTAAGCATCCAAGAAGAGAAGTCAAGTAGGTAGTTGAATAAATGAGTCTGAAGGTTAAATACAACATCTATGCTGAAGATGAAAATGAGGACTTAACGGAATTAGATCATTGAGGGAGTGAGTTTAACCAGAGCAAAGATGAAGTCTAAGGGCTGAGTCCAGGAGACTTTAGAGGCTGGAAAAATCAGGTAGAAGACATCAGATGAGAGTGGCCAGTAAGTTAGGAGGAGCACCAAGGAGGTCATGAAACCAGACGAAACAAATCACGTTTCCAGGTCAATACTAAGTATATTTCATATTGTAAATGTGATTTGCAGGATTTATTTTTAAATCAATATAATCATATTCTGAGTCAGAGGACACTGGGAGAGATGTGCGTGGTGACACCGCAGGCGCTGTAGTTAAAAGAATGACCATAAAGTTACCGCATGGCTTCCCCGTGCCCTTCCCTGCTTTGGGAAGGTATAGATGTATGGGATGGGTGGTAAGAGAAGGTTCTAGATCAATCAATGAGTCTTTGAGGCAAAAGTCTAATTACTCTGAGTTCAAATGAACTTACTTTTATTATAAATGCATGCTTTCATTATCCAATTAATGTAGCCATATGACAAAGCCTTAGGAAACCAGAGAAGAAATAAAAATATTTCCCATTATTCTAAGTTTCTCAGCTACTGGTAATAATTTTAAACTAGTTTTTAAAACTTTTTATTTTAAATCATTCATAAGTAATCATGTAATTGTGAAACTGATTTTTTTTTTTCACTTGTAATTGTGTGGCCAGGTTAATAAGATCTGTTCAATTAGATATTTGGATCAGTTTATAGGTTTCCAGGAGGATATTTTAGTTTTTATTAAAAGAGAGATATGAGAAAACAAATGCTCTCACCATCCAGGCCATTGTGCCCTTCTACCTTCTCTTTCCCCTCATTCCTACCTTGGGATTTAGTTGTGGTGTCTAGAGCTATGGCAGTCATTCTGTGGCCCTGAGGTGGCATGTTTGAATATGGCAGAACTAAAGGATGGAAAAATCCTGGAATTTTTATGACACCTTTGAATAGCAGAACTAATGTCAGTATTTACACTGGAAGTAATTTTTAATAGGTATGTACTGATTTCCATTTTAAAGAATTTAATTAGTAGTTGATGTACAATATTTCATGTTACAGGTGTACAATATAGTGAGTTACAATTTTTAAAGGTTATACTCCATTTGTAGTTATTATAAAATATTAACTACGTTCTGTTTGTTGCACAATATATCCTTGCAGCTTATTTTACACATAACTGTTTGTCCCTCTGAGTCCTCTACCCCTATATTACCCCTTCCCTCTTCCCACTGGTAACCACTAGTTTGTTCTCTATCTCTGTGAGTCTGCTTCTTTTTTGTTGTATTCACTAGTTTGTTGTATTTTTTAAATTCCACATACAAGTGATATCATGCAATATTTGTCTTTCTCTGTCTGACTTATTTCACTTAGCATAATCCCCTCCAAGTCCATCCATGTTGTTACAAATGATAACATTTCATTCTTTTTTATGGCTGAGTAGTCTTCCACTGTGTATATATACCACATCTTCTACACTGATTCATCTGTTGATGAACACTTGCTAATATTTTGTTGACAACTTCTACATGTAAATTCATCAAGGATATTGGCCTGTGATTTTCTCTACTTGTGGCATCCTTCTCTGGTTGTGGTATCAGGGGAACACTGGCCTTATGAAATGAATTTGGAAGAGTTCCTTTCTCTTCTGTTTTTTGGAAGAGTTTGAGAAGGGCTGGTATTAACTCTTCTTTGAATGTTTGGTAGATTTCATCAGTGAAGAGTTCTGGTCCTGGACTTTTGTTCTTGGAGAGGTTTTTGATTACCAATTCAATCTGCTTACTAGTCATCATTCTGTTTCATAATGATTCAGTCTTGGTAGGCTGGATGTTTCTAGGAATTTATCCATTTCTCTCAGGTTGTCCAGTTTGCTGCCGTATGAGTGTTCATAGCAGTCTCCCATGCTCCTTTGTATTTCTGTGGTATCACATGTAACATCTCTTTCATTTCTGATATTATTTATTTAAGTTCTCTCTCTCTTTCTTGGTAGGTCTGGTTAAAGACATGTCAATTTAGGCTGTCTTTTCAAATAGTCAGTTCTTAGTTTTAAGAATCTCCTTTTTAGTTTCATTTATTTGTGCTCTGGTAATTGTTATGTCCTTCCTTCTACTAACTTTGGGCTTCATTTGTTCTTTTTCTTAGTTCCTAGAGGTGTTAAGTTAGGTTATTTGAGATTTTTCTTGTTTCATGAAATAGGCATTTATTGTTATGAACTTCCCTTTTAGAACTGCCTTTGTTGCATCTCACAAATATTGGTATATTTCCATTTCCATTTGTCTCAAGGTGTTTTTAAATTTGTCTTGATTTCTTCTTTGACCCATTGGTTATTCATAAGCATATTCTTTAATATCCATGTATTTGTGAATTTTCCAGTTTTCTTCATGTAATTAATTACTAGTTTCATGCCATTGTGGTCAGAAAAGATGCTTGACATGATTTCAATCCTGAATATATTTTAAAATCGACTTTGTGGCCTAACATGTGATCTGTCCTAGAAAATGTTCCACGTGCACTTGGGAAGAATGTATATTCTATTTTTTTTTTTTTTTGGATGGAATGTTCTGTTTATGTGTTTACGTTGGTCCATTTGATCTAACATGTTATTTAAGGTGGATGTCTCCTTATTGATTTTCAGCTGGATGATCCATCCATCAATGTAAGAGGGATATTAAAGTCCTCTAGTATTATTGTATTGCTGTCTATTTCTCCATTTAGGTCTGTTAATATTTGCTTTATATACATAGGTGCTTTTATGTTGGGTGCATAAATATTTACAAATGTTATATTCTCTTGTTGGACTGACCCCTTTATCACAATGAAATGCCTACCTTTGTCTGTCATTATACTCTTTTTTTAAAGTCTATTTTGTCTGATATAAGTATAGTTGCCCCAGCTTTCTTTTGGTTTCCATTTGCCTGGAATAACTTTTCCATTCCTTTACTTTCAGTCTGTGTGTCCTTACATCTGAAATGAGTCTCTTTTAGGGAGCATGTAGATGGGTCTTATCTTTTTAATCCATTCAGCCACTGTCTGTCTTTTGACTGAAGAACTTAGTTCAGCACAAAATATATTGCCAGATCTTTTATCAAGTAGGAAAAATAAAGTCCAATTTGTTCAAACCTCTGATATTTGGGTTTTCTTATATTTGAAGCTAAAACGATTCCTAACTGAAACATACATTATCATGAATATTTCCCCAATCATTTCTGTTTTAATAACTATAATTTGAATGGAGACATAATACCCATTGTAGCAAAAGTTAATTAGCTAATCCTCCATTCTGATAATTACATACGTTTGAGGGGGGGGGGAACTTTCTAGATCTGCTCCTTAAAAGTTTTTGGTGATAATAAAAATTAAAGTTAGTATTTTGGAATACATCTTCTGGAATAAAAAAAAAAAGACTAAGATACCCTGCTCCCATCTACTGCTTAGACACTTATTGATATCAAATGACCTTAAATATCTGTATCAAATTCCATAATTTCCAACAAAAGTCCATTGAAGGAAAGACCTAAGATGTGTCTCTTATGATATAAATGTATGCTATAAAGTAGCATCACCCTAAACACTGTTTTTTGCTCTGTTTTATATTAACTAGAATTTTAGAGACGAGGAGGTTAGGTAATCAGTTCCTCTGCCCTTGTAAAGCTCTTCCTCATTTGCGTTATTCATCCATAATTGGAAAGCAAGACGCATTTGCTCAGCATGTCTTTATATAATCACAAAAGAGTTGCTACTTTTCACAATTAAGTAATTCTCAGAAAGGGGTGCAAATGTCTGCAAAAACAAAGACTTGGAGTAATCTCTACTTCTCTGGGGTTTTTTCCCCTCCTTTTTCAATTTGTTTTATGGTTTCCAGTCACTGTCTTCTCCGTCTAGAGACAGCACAATTGTACCACTTCACATATTTGCAGCATTGCCAAGGAGATGAGAGAGCAATCTTGTTCTTGGTTTGTCCAGGAAGCAGAAGCAAGGTCCGTGGATACACGTTATAAAAAAAAGAGATTTCATCTCAGTATGAATATAATTGTAGCTAATAGCTAGGGCTGCCCCAAAGATCACCAGCTACCCTAAGTGCAGTGAGCTTCCTATCACCAAGAGTACTCAGGCTGAGACGGATGACTGACACACGGATGCAACAGGAAGGGGACTCCAACGAGCCTAGAAACTTAGCCTAAGACCATTAACAAAAATCTAAGAAATAATCTTGCCAGGCTTTCTTAAAGGGTTTCCTCCAACCAAGCCCTGAATTCTGGAGATCTTTTCTTTTAAATATAGAAATAAAGTATTCAAATCAAAGTGCTACATTTCTCATCATAAAATTTTAGGATATATACATACATATATATATATATATATATATACACATATATAAATTATAAGTTGTTATATATGTATGTATATAGCCCTTGACCAAGTCTCAGAATGGACTCTTTAATCACATTTTCTCCTAAACAATAGAGATATTACTTGGATTTAAATTGTTTTGAAACAGAAGATACACACACACACACAGGCCCCGCAGTTACATAACATCTTGGTCCTGTTTTGAGTTCCCACTGGCCCAAGCACTTCGATCTCTCAGAGCTGTTAGGCTAATTGCACAGATTTCTCAGTGTTGCTGTCTACATTCCCACCAAGCTCAGTTTGGAAAGTACAGGGTCCTCATCACCCGCATTCTGTGATGCTAATTATTGACTGATATTTGCTTCTGCACAGATTCATGTAAATCACTGAAATCAAGGAAGGCACTGGTATACAATGGTAAGTTACTCTCTAATACTCAAGTGGGGTTTTTGTGCTGATGTCAAGGGCAGGGTTTTACAAGCCACCATGGGCTTTTGGAGAGAAGAACCAGGGTTGCCACGTGCAACTTGAGCAGGTTATGTCCTGAAAGAGTCTGCCTGATTGAGGGCTGTGTGGGACTGAAATCCAGGCTGCATTCAGCTCATCAAGTCATGAGCCCGGGTATTGTGCCATGTCCACTGGACGTATGACCTCTCATCAAATGGGATTTCCAGGAGATTTATAAAAAATAATTATAGAAACAAATGATAAAACCCTTTACAGCTCTTTGCTTCATTAACATGTGTTATTTAACTTAACCATGAAAGATACACTTATATCCTATAACCTCCTATCATTCTATAATACAGATAAAAATACTGAAATATAAGTAAGTTAAGTGACTTCCAAAGGAATTACAATTAGTCAAAGGAGAACAATAAAGTCAAGTTCAGCTGGATTTGAAAGCCAACAGATTTTTTTTAATTTAATTTTTATTTTTAAAAAATTTTAGATTTTTATTTATTTTATCTAGGAATTAACCATTTTAAACTGAACAATTCAGTGGCATTCAGTACACTCACCATGTTGCGCAAACACCACTTCTACCTAGTTCCAAAACACTTCCATCACCCGAAAGCCAATTGATTTTTAAAATCAATTGTAATAAAATTTTTTTGCATGATGTATGCATAGCGCAGGATATTGCGATTGACTGTATTATAAAAAAGTGAATAATTTCTATATTTAAAACTCACTCTACCTTTTTTTCCCCTCGCCTTAGGTATCTCCACTTAGTCATGCTCTATATGAACACCTACTAATGGAGACTATGCCATTATAAGGCTGCAATTTGGGTGAACAATTTTATGCACTGCCTCATCTCAAAGTTACACCATGTCTTCCTTTGTTGGATTATAAGAAATGGGCCTCTAAAATGGTTAGAGTATAATAGTTTTACCTAATTCCATATGTGATATTAATAAATGTGTTTGGTCTTCCTGGAACAGAGCTTCTAAAACTCTTGTAATTTCCTAAGCAATGGGATAAGCTTCTGTTATAATATTTGGTCTTTCATCCTCAAACAGCTCCAAAGTGACATAGCTCCGGAGTGATGAAGGTGAGAAAAGAACCTTGCCATTCATAACACGCTCCTTTCAACCACAACCAAGTTTGTTCATGAGGTTACTTTGGGGAAGCCTCTAAGGATGGGGGCAGTTACCAGTAGCATCAACCATCTGATTAGAAGGTTACAACTCAGCCATAAAAATAATAAAATAACGCCATTTGCAGCAATATGGATGGACTGGGAGAATGTCATTCTAAGTGAAGTAAGCCAGAAAGAGAAGGAAAAACACTATATGATATCATTTACATGTGAAATCTAAAAAAAAAAAAGACAAACTTATTTACAAAACAGAAACAGATTCACAGACATAGAAAACAAACGTATGACTACCTGGGGAGAAGAGGGTGGGAAGGGATAAATTAAGATTTGCAGATACTAACTAATACACATAAAAAAGATAAACACGTTTATACAATATAGCACACAGAACTATATTTAATATCTTGTAATAACTTACAGTGAAAAAATATGAAAAATGAATATTATGCTCCTGTATGACTGATGTATTGCGCTGTACACCAAAAATTGACACAACATTGTAAACTGACTATATTGCAATTAAAAAAAAAAAGGTTGTGATTTTCAGCTCCACCCCACCTCCAGGTTGGGGAGAAGAGCTGGAGATTGAATGAGTCACCAATTGCCAGTGATTTAATCAATCATTCCTACACAATGAGGCCTCCAATAAAAACCCAACAGGACAGGGCTGAAAGCCATCCGGGCTTGGTGAGCACATGGAGGTGCACACCCGGAGAGCCCGGGGGCTCTACGCCCTTTCCCCATACCTGGCCCTATGCATCTTTTCCCTCTTGCTGTTCCTAAGTTACATCTTTTATAATAAACGGATAATCCAGCATGTCAAATGTTTTCTAGAGTTCAGTGACTGGCTCTAGCAAATCAATTGAACCCGAGGAGCAGGTAGTAGGAACCTCTGATTGATGGCAAATGAGTCAAAAGCACAGGTGACGGCCAGGACTTGGGATTGGCATCTGAAGTGGGAAAGCGGGGGCAGTCTTGTGAACTGAGCCCTTAACCTGTGGGCTCTGATGTTACATTAGGACACCCAGGTTGTGTCTCAGAATTGCTTGATGAGTCGGAAAACCCACACATTGTTGGCGTCAGAGTGAAGAGAGGTATGACAGCAGAGAAGAAATCTCGAGCGTTTTTCTAAAACAGTTTAAGAGTCACAAATCAGGTCATTTCCTCCAGTCTCCGTTTCCCTGTCTTTCTTACATACCGGATTGTAACCAGTGCCCTCTTACCTCACCTTCAACAGGTGCAAACACACAGCACACACAGCAGTGCTTTCCTGTCCACCTCCCTCCCCCGCAAAGGGCACTAGAGTAATTCATCGTAAATATATTAACAGATTGGAGAGGGGAGTAAGTTAAGGGTGAGAGAAGAAGAGAACAGACAGTCTGTGATTTACCCACACCTTTCTTGTTTTTAACCAAAAAGTTTCACAGACCCAACCCCACACAAAGGAAGACTTCTCGAATAATTCAGAGACATCAGCAACTTCTATGAAGCCCCAATGGCCTTGGCATTCCACACTGGTTATTACTGGTACTGGAGAGAGATGGAAGTCAAAATCCCTCTAGAGAATCTATGGGGCCACTCTTATACTATTAAAAGATTCTCATGTTTGTTATACCGGAAAGAGAGGGGCTCTGTTACAACAGACTTACACAGATGATCATTGTTCTATTGTTTTCATTATTAAATATTCAAACATAAAAATTAAAGAGTAATGTGACCAACATGTAGATACATATCCTCCAGAATTAATAAATGTTAAAATATTTCCATATTAATTTTTAATTTTATGTTAGAGATGCCGTTAACATGCTTTTCTTAGTGCTGTTTCCTCTCATCCTTCCCTCAAGGCACACACAATCCTGCAGTGGGCGTGTATCCAACTCCCCTTTGTTTTCACATTTCCATCATATTTTTGTGTATTTAAACAGCATATAGGAAAGTTTTATGTATTTCTAAAATTTACAAAAAATTGTATCATGCTTGATGGGTTGCTTTGAAGTTTGTCCCCCCACTCCCAGTAAATTTTGTTTTGAGGTCTATCCATGCTGATAACTCTACATCTAATTGCTTCATTTTGACTACGCTATAGTAGGCATATATCACCGTTTATCGATCTATCTCTCTAAGGATGGATATTTAATTTCCTTCTTCCCTTCTTTCCCTCCCTCTCCTCCTTTCTTACAATAAACAAAGCAGCAAAACACATAACCATGAGTGCCAGAGTTTCTGAGTTCAGTGTTATCTCACACATATGTTTCAGGTGTACAGCACTATAATTCAACATCTACATGCACTACAAACTGATCACCATCACAAGTTGAGTTACCATCCATCACCACACAGTTGACCCCGTTCACCCACTTTTCCCAACTCCCTTATCATCAGACGTCTGTATCTGTAAGTTTGTTTTAGTTTTATTTTGCTTGTTTCTTTTGAGGTTTTGAAGTCCACCTATGAGTGAAATCATACAGTATTTGTCTTTTTCCATCTCACTTATTTCACGTAGCATAATACCTATGTAAGATTAGGTTATTTACTTAGGATTTCTCTTGTTTTTGAGGTCAGCCTATGTTGGTCTGAACTTTCTCTGAGAACCTCTTTTACTGCTATGAATTACAAAATCCCACAGGTATTTGATATGTCCATATTTCTGTTGTCATTTGTCTAGGTGTTTTTTGAAATTTCTTTTAATTTCTTAGATGACCCATTGGTTGTTCAGTTGTTTAATCTCTACATTTTCCTGTTTTATTTTTCCTTGTGATTGATTTCTAATTTCATTTGATTGTCATCAGAGAAGATGTTTGATAAAACTTCAATATTCTTGAATTTACTGAGACTTGCTTTGTGACCTCACATGTGATCTATCTTAGAGAATGTTCCATGTGCAATTGAGAATGTGTATTCTGCTTTTGAATGGAATGTTCTATATATATCTATTAGGTTCACCTGGTCTAAATCATTTATAGACAATGCTTCCTTAATGAATTTCTGTCCGGATAATCTATCTATTGATGTAAGTGTGGTGCTAAAATCCCCTACTATTATTGTATTGCTTTCAACTTCTCCCTTAAGTCTGTTAATGTTAAATTGCCACATATTTCCTTAGTTGGGTGCATATACCTGTGTAATTGTTATATCTTTTTGCTGACTTGGTCCTTTTATCATTACGTAATGATCTTCTTTGTCTTTTAAAGTTTATTTTGTCTGCCAAGAGTATAGCCACTCTAGCTTTTTTTTTTTTCCATTTCTATTTGCATAAAATATCTGTTCCCATCCCTTCACTTTTTTGTCCTTTTATTGAAGTGAATCTCTTTTAGGCAACACATATGTGGGTCTTGTTTTTGTCTTTCTTTTTTTAATCTACTCAGCCCCTCTATGTCTTTCTATTAGTGAATTTAGCCCATTTACATTTAAAGTAATTATTGGTAGGTAAGTATCCTATGCCATTGTGTTAATTGTTTTCTGGCTGTTTTTGTAGTTCCTCTCTATCCCTTTCTTCTTCTCATTTTCTTTCCCTTCGTGTGTCAGTGGTTTTCTTCACTGTTGTGGATGGCTAAGTTCCTTTCTCATCATCTTCTGTGTATCTACGACAGGCTGTTGCCTTGTGGTTACCATGATGTTCACGTATGGCAGCCTATATACATGACAGTCTATTTTAAGTTGATATTTTAAGTTTGAGCACATTATAAAACTAAATTTTTACTACAACCCCCAATGTTTTATGTTTTGATGTCACATTGTACATCTTTTTGTGTATTCCTTAATTATTATAGTTATTTTTACCACTTTCATCTTTAAACTTCATACCAGCTCTGTGAGTGACTGATCACTACCTTTACAATACATTTATCTTTACCAATGGGATTTTTACTTTCATGATTTATGGGCGGTTACTAATTAGTGTCCTTAGAAGTCCCTTTAACATTTCCTGTAAGGCCATTTTAGTGGTGAAGACCTTCTTTAGCTTTTGCTTGTCTGGAAAACTATCATTCCTTCAATTCTGAATGATAACTTTGTTGGGAAGAGAAATCTTGATTGGATTTTTTTTTCTTTCAGCACTTTGAATATGTCATGCCACTCTCTTCTGTAAAGTTCCTGCTGAAAAATCTGTAGATAGTTTTATAAGGTATTCTTTCCACATGACAAATTATTTTCTTCTTGCTGCTTTTAGGATTCTCTCCTTATCTTTAACTTTTACTGTTTTAATTATAATGTGTCTTGGTGTGTGTGTCTTTAGGTTCATCTTATTTGGGGCTCTCTGGGCACCCTGGACCTGGATGTCTGTTTCTCTCCCCAGATTAAGGAAGTTTTCAGCCAGTATTTATTCAAATAATTTTTCTGGCCCTTTCTCTCTCTCTTCTCCTTCTGAGACCCCTATAATGCGAATGTCATTCTGCTTGATGTATTCCAAAAGGTAACTTAAGATATCTTTACTGTTATTTCTTTTTTTCATTTTTCTACTCTGTATGGGTGAGTGCCAATATTTTGTCTTCCAGCTCACTGACTTTTTCTTCTACCTCATCCAGTCTGCTTTTGAACCCCTCTAGTGTATTTTTTTTAGGACAATTATAACTTCTGTTTGGTACTTTCTTATATTTTCTCTTTGATGAACTTCTCACTGTTCATACATTCTTCTCCCAGATTCAGTGAGCATCTATATTACCATTATTTTGAGTCTTTATCAGGTAGATTTTTAAATCTGTTTCATTTAGTTCTTTTTCTGAGGTTTTGTCTTGTTCCTTCAATTGAAACATCTTTCTCTGTCTCCTTATTTTGTCTAATTCTCCTTGTTTGTTTCCGCACAGTAGGTAAATCAGCTGTCTCTCCCATGCTTGAAGAATTGGCCTTCTTTAGGAGATAGTGGGACTTAGAAGTGCAATCCCACCTGGTCACCAGAACCAGGCACTCCAGGGGTGTCCCCTATGTGTGCTGTGCGTGGCCTCCTGTTGTGGTGGGGTCAGGGCTGCTGTGGCAACATAATGCTGGGCAGGATTAGGGCCCAGCCATGGCTGTGGTGGAAACATGGCTCTGCCAGCTGTAAGTCCTGGCAGAGGCACAAGGGTAGAAAGGGCTCTCAGCAGGGCACATCCACTGGTGCTCACAGATTACAGGGAGAATTCTAGACCAGTGACCACCAGTGCCAGCATTAGCAAGGCAGCCTGAGACTGCAAAACTGGCTTCCACCAGTGTCTCCCAGTCCCCAGGGAGCTTCCCATCTAGTTCCAGCCTCTCCAGCAGATGCTTCAAAATTACTAAGTGGTTTCCCTTCAGTTACATCTTTGTGCTTTTCAGTCTACTGTTTCTGTGATGGTTTTTGGATCAAGTATGTCTGTGCCCAAGCCCTTTAAGACTAGGCTTTCCATTCCCTGCAGCGTTATAGCTTTCCTGGATGTATTCTTATTGGTTTTCAATGTCAGGAGACTGGGGGGCTCATCTTTCCTGTGCAAGATCTAGAAGTTGGGGTGCCTGATGTGGACCTTGAATTCCTTACTCCTCAGGGAATAGATCCATACCTTTTAATCCTTCTCAGTGTGAGTCAACACTGCTGGGGTGTGGCTATTTCCTTGACGAGACCTTATCTCTGCCTCTCCTGCCTGTCTCAGTGCCGTCCTCTTGCTTTTTGTTTTGGAGACTCAGTTTTCAGGTCCCTTTCCAAGGGAGTTATTCCACATGTAGTTGTAGTTTTGTTTTATCCTTGGTTAGAGATGAGCTCAGGGTCTTCCTATCCTGCCATCTTGAATCCCCCCCCCCATTATCTAACATTTTTAATAATAAATAGAATAAACTTTCTTATTAGGAGGCAAGAATTCATTTATTCCATACCGACAGCTAAATCAAAACTGAGCATTATAACCTACAAAAAAAAGTCTATGTATTTTGCAAAATATTTATCCAGCAATTAATCTAATAATTTTAATTTTTCTAGGCATAATTAGCAAATGCTGCTGGTGACTCTTCTACTACAAACTGTCCACTTACAAAAAGTCCTTTGCTTACTATAGCATCTTCAAATTGGCACCCACTCAGTGTGCTGACAGTAATGATAATATGAAATCAAAATTTTTTTCAATAGTATCAAGAGTTAACAGGGCTAGCAGAGATGGCGGTCACTTAAGATACCAGCTTGGTTTATATATGGAGAAAGAAGATCAAGGCATGAGGTGTAAGGATGAGAGATAAATAGCATTTGTAGTCAGAACATCAAAAAATGGCCAGGTGCAGCTGACAGGATGAACTATTTAGGTTGAATGGAAAATTGCCATTTTGTAGGTGAAGTGTTGGCAGTTCATCAAAATAGGCTGTTACTCGTGCTTTCTGGGTTTGGCATGAGCAAGACTGGTATTTTCTGAAATATTCAAGAATTATTTCTAAGATACCTGTAGGTTCTTAAACATGTATGACCCATGACAATTGAGATTTGGATGCATTCCTTTCAGAGCACAATGTTTCACATAATCCTCACACTAGTGGGTGGAGACTCATCCTTTACCTAGGGGTGCCATTCGAGCTGTGTGTTTTTCACAAAGGATAACATCCAAAGGGGCTGTAGGGGGCTGGTGACCCAAGGTGCTACTTAGCCCACCCAAGAAAGTCTCTCTTTCAATTGATCTGCCCAACAGGTGTGCCTTTTTCTAATTTTCACAGAAGCATCCTATAGGTTACTGTAGATCATCTCTAAATTCTATAGGAGCCTGGAAATTGAAGCGTAAGATGAACTGGGAGGTCAATGGTGAGCTGGACCTTCATGGTGTTTGCAAATGGCAACTCTCTTCTGTTAGATGGGACATTTGATTTTCCTGTAGCTCAAATCTTTCTGCATCAAAAATCCCTCTGTTGAAATTGTTGAGAGATTTTCAGCTCTGGATTCTGAGTGAAGAATATGGTTGGGGAAATAAAACTGTAGCTTCTTGGCAACCAAAGAGAGATGATGTATTCCAGTTACATTAGGACATTTGCAATCTATTATTGATTGAAGTTAATAAATCTATGGGGTATGTTTTGTTTGCTGATCATACAAGAGGCTTCTATTTGACCATGTATTTTTCTTTAAAAAATAAACAACAACAACAACAACAAAATAAAAAACTCTGTAGCACTAATTCTCCTCATCTGTGTTCTTGCTAAAAATAAATTCCAACCGAGATACAGCAGCAAACATCTCGAAAGTATAATTAGAAGATTCTAAAAGCATTCCAGCACAGTGACCTCTGACTAGAGGTAGGTATTGTGTATTCACTTTCGGTATCAGGTCTCAACTCATTGCAATTAATTTGATGTACTGATTTAATATCTCGGGCAGGAATGTATTTACCTGGCAAGGACACTGGAGAAGATGATTCTAGGAGAAAAGGAATGTTTGCGAATGAAGATGAGATCATTTGATGAAACCAAAGCCTAGAGTGAGTAGCATCCACAGAATCAGACCCCAAACACTCATTATCTCAGGGCTCAATCTCTCAAATCAGAGCTAATAATGATTCAGCATTGCATTGTTGGGTACTTTCACTCTGTAGAAGAATACCTTGGGGTTCAAAGGAAGCCAAGCAACAGATCTACTCTTGTAGGCTGGTGCATTAAGAGAGGGTTATTTAAACTAGAGCCAAGTTATAAAGAACCATTTCAACAATAATGTCTAAGCTACCAGCAGTTCTGGAGAAAAGATGCCATTTCTCTTTTCCAATATATAAATTTACTATTACTTTTAAAATGATCTGTTCTGATCACACAAGTAACAAAGTACTAAATAAAATGTAAAGTGCAGAAAAATTATAATTCTGTTATATGAAGACAACCAGATCATTTTCTCTCACCTTTCTTATTCAATTAAAGGAAGTTATAGATTGCCTACAACATGCCAAGCATTATGTATAGTAAGAGAAATGTACTGAACAAAACACAGTCCCTGCCCTCAAATTACGTGTCATCTAATGGGGAACATACGTAAACAAAAAGGAAAACGCAATACATTTTGATCAGTGTTATCGTAAGAGGACATATTCATATTTTATACTGAGAATCAATTTTTTAAAAATTTGGATGACTCATTTTTAGTAGCTAATATATGTTTTCCCCATGATGGTAGATATATATTTTGAACATCATGTTACTGATTATAAAGTGGTTTATGCTTTGAATACATTATAGTTTATTAAACATTTTTCTTATGTTTCTATATTCAGATTATTTAAAATTTCCCACTCCTTAACTAACATAGGGATGGACATCTTTCACCTTTGCTCTAAGGCAAACTCCTGGAAATTAAAAGTTTTGGTTTAAAAAAAATAAGAACATTTCTAAAACTCCCAGCACATATTGCAAAATTGCTTTACAAAGAACAAAAGCATTGTGCCAAATTACATGCTCACAGGAGGCGAGACTTTTAAAAGGTACAAACACAAGTGCACACTAGTAGATAATCACACTGTCCTTAATTTCACTACAGTTTAACATGTTTCTAAGTGCAAACAATCTCTTAATTCTTGGGCACAAGTGAATACGTGTTTATATTACATAAAGATTCTGAGATGATAATTGGTTTTATCCGACTGTTATCTTTCTCAAAACTAAAACTTCTTTTTAAAGCAAAAGAAGGTAAATCTTGAGTAGCATGTAACCAATGACATATTATGCATTTTTCTGACACCTTTTATCACAACCATCTAAAACCATGATGTAGCAAGATGGCAATCCCACTGACTGGTAATCCCACCATCAAGGCTGGCATCTATGCTACCTGATTCTGGGCACTGCGAAGTGGTCCACTGCTCATTCAGACTTTGTTAAACCTCTAAACTTCTATGTTTACCCTCTGCAACTATAACATTGTGATAACCACCAATCACAAGTAAAAAGTAGTCATATACATGGAAATCAAGAAAGTTCTCTCTCCAATGTCTATAAAAAAACCTGGAGATACAATTCCTTAAAGCTCTCCAATTATTCAAACACATTCTCTAGGGTCAACACCTTCGGCTATTTTTTTAATGTGTGTGAGATGAATTGATGGCAATATTACTTACTTCTACTTCTTTCCTGCTTTTGAACAACTAATAACAAACAGAAGTAACAGTGTCAAACAATAAGCCACACTTAGAAGAAGAATCAGTAGTTCCACTGGATGAGTAATTCTAGACCGATTTACAATGTGAAATGGTAAATTCCTTGGAATTTGTTTTATAAAAAGGTAACCAAATTTGGAATTGAAAGATCTGGTTTGGCTTTGTCACTTACTAGCTGAATGACTCGCAGCCGTTACTTTACCTCTAAGCCTCGGTGCCCTTATCCATGAAATGGTGTAGGAATAAAATCAGTGATTGCCTACACACACAGCAGGTGTCTTGAATATCAGCCTTTTCCATAGCTGGGCTAATTCCTTTTTCAGCCTTTCTCACAGGGCTTGTTAGCTGAACCATCGTGTGCGTGGTTCTTATTTGTAACTTTCCAGCTAATGTTCTACTTTTTATCTATTTCAGAAAATAACCTGATGAGTACAAATAAATACAAATAAGCTCAATGTATTGGTGATGTAGCACATGAGTAAACTTCCATTTTCTTTGTCAATGGGGATGAAGTTTTTTCCTAATGAGTCACAGAGCTGGCAATGGTGAGAGGAGGACATTCATCATACTTTCCTACAACACAATACAGAATCTACTTGATGGTTTCATTGAACTGCTCTAAAAATTTCACATCTGTGTCATTCTCATCCAAAGGGCCCCAGATGATTATTGTTTTTATTTTAAAAACATGATGCAAAATAGTCAAGAAATTTTAATAGTCCTCCATATGAGCCCAACATGATCGAGAGGAAACGCGTGGATAAAGTACAGCCTAAAGGATAAGATGTAGAAAGAGATAAAGACCACGGAATACTCGTGTCAGTGCTGGGAACAGAGTTGGAGATGTGGCTGCAAACCTCTGTACTGCAAAGGAGGAAACTGAGATCCAAGGAAGGTCAGGGATCTGGTCCGGGTTGACACTTGCATGAGGTGGAGTACACTGGGGTCACTTGGGAAATCTCGGGGCAGGAAATGCAAGTGTGTCTTCATTAGGAAAGCATCGTGGGAGGTCTCTCACTTCCCAGATGGGCTTCCTCCTAAGAGGTGAGCTGGAAACAGCTTGTTGCTAGTCATCCTGCTGCAGATTCATCTGGGATTTCAGCAGGAGTTTCAAAGGTCCCAAAGCTTTCCAAGGCTTTACAGCTATCTTACATGGCAGCTGGGAAGTCCTTCTGGTCCACTCACTTCCCTCAAAGCTTAACATCACTGTGACCCTCGGAATGCATCTTTTTGAAAGGGGGAGCTGCTGTCCTCTGTCGCACCACAGGCGGTTTCACTGGGCATCGCTGATGTTCTCCGGAACCTTTGCTGCACTTCCGTGGATGATTGGAAATGCCAAACAAAATTGCCCTCTGTGCCCAAAATCCATGTGCACCTATTCTAAATGAGTCAATTCTAGTTCAAGTGGAAATGATTACACATTTCACCACCATCCTTTTTCCCCCAGAAAACTTGAGGATATTTTGGCTATAAAAAAAAACATTTATTTTAAGTATCTTATTATAAAATAAAGGCCTTCAGGAAAAATGGCATTTAGCAATTCTTTCATATCTGAAAATCACTGGGGAAAAAACATTTTCTAATGTAGAAATGTAATTCCTGCCTCATTTGGAAGGCAGACAGATAAGAACTCCGAGGAATTCATAGAAGCCTTGAGGCTATGACAATCTACTTAAGTTGCCTGACTGCACTTTCCTATAAAAACCAGATGTTAAGTGTTATGTTTTCTTATACTTAGAGACTTAAAAAGTACTAATTATTGAATACCTGCATATTTTTTAGATGTGGCAGTCCAAGTAGACAATATTAACTGAAAAATGACGTTGAACTTTATTTGGAACTTCTATGCATTAGACCCCAGAAGAGTTGTCAAAATGTAACAAATTAAAGAGAATTGATAAGAGGGAGGCAGGGAAGATCCACGTGTTGGAAGGTCCTAAAGCTTTTGAAAAATAAAAGGAATTTTGTAAGAAAAAATATAAAGACATTAGGAGTAAAGATGAAGATTCCTTTTGGATGAGGAATAACCACAAAGATGACAAATTGTGAAAAGCTGACAAACACAAACATTGTAAGCTGCAGAGTAACAATGGCTTTATTCACTGCCTGACACCCTTTTTGGGACACTTTTCACAGACCTGTTGTCGGCTCTGTTAATTTCTTTCTTTCTTTCTTTTATTTTTTTGTAAACTTGCTTTCTTTTAAATTTTCCTTTTCCCCTCTTCCATCATAAGTTCGGGATAGGTGGGTGAAGTTTAGTGAATCTTTGGCGAGTTAGATTTTAAATAATTTTACAGTACTTATAGCACAAACTATAACCTAGTTTTGAAGCAATAACAGCTAATATTTGTTGGGTGTTTACTGTTTGCCGAACACTATTTAAAGAACTTCACTGGTAGTTAATTCTTTTTTTTTTTAATTAATAGACTTTATTTTTTAGAGCAGTTTCAGGTTCACAGCAGAATCGAGCAGAAAATACAGAGTTCGCACATAGCCCTCCCCACCCACACGTATATACTCCCCTGCCCTCAACATCCCTCATCAGGGTGGCAAATTTGGTACAATCTATGAACCAACATGGACACATTATTACCAACCAAAGTCCATAGTTTACATTACGGTTCACTCTTGATGTTGTACATTCAATGGGCTTTGACAAATGCATAATGACATGCAGCCACCACTAGCATCATATAGAATAATTTCATGGCCCTAAAAATCCCTTGTGCTCCATCTATTCATTCCTTCCTCCATCCGTCTCCCCAAACCCCTGGAAACCATGATCATTTCACTGTTTCTGTAGCTGTGCATTTTCCAGAATGTCATTTGGCTGGAATCGTACAGTTCGTAGCCTTTTCAGACTGGCTTCTTGCATTTAGTAATGTCTTTTTAAGTTTCTTCCATGTGTTTCCTTGATAGCTCATTTCTTTTTTTTTTTTTTTTACTGCACATATATTTTTAAATTTACACATACATACTGTTCATTGTTTCTAGGAACGTTTAGAGCTTTAGCTTTTTAAACTTACATAGTTATCAAATGAATAAAGCCACCCACAAAATAAGAATTAATTCAAAAAGATACATACACCCTGCTATTAACAGCAACATTATCTATAATTGCCAATATATGGAAGCATCCTAAGTGCACAGACAATGAAGATGCAGCATACATATATGTAATGGAATACAACTCACCCATAAGAACAAAGAATATTTTGCCATTTGTGGCCCTTTATTCACTTTTTTTTTCACTTCAAAAACCAGAATTTTATAACCAGCATAAACCTTTCCACGACATCAAAAACAACAAAGTACCCAGAAATAAACCTAACTCTGAAACTCTGAAAACTGAAATGACACAAAGAAATGGAAAGGTTTCTTGTGCTCCTGGACTGGAAGAATCAACACTATCAAAATGGCCACACCACCCAAAGCGATCCATCGATCCAATGCAACTCCCGTCAAAATACCCACGACATTCCTCACAGAACTAGAACAAACAATTTCAAAGTTCACAAGGAACCACAAAAGACCCTGAACAGCCAAAGGAATCTTTTGTAGGCCTTTTTTTCTTCTCTCTTTCTTCTTTTTGTTCTCTTTTCTTATGGTTTGATGACTAGAGAAGGTCCTTTAACATTTGTTGTAAAGCTGGTTTGGTGGTGCTGAGTTCTTTTAGCTTTTGTTTATCTGTGACGCTTTTGATTTCTCCATCAAGTCTGAACGAGAGCCTTGCTGAATAGAGTATTGGTTGTAAATTTTCCCCTTTCATTACCTTGAATATATCATGCCATTCCCTTCTGGCCTGTAGAGTTTCTGCTGAGAAATCAGCTGATAACCTTATGGGAGTTCTCTTATATGTTATTTGTTGCTTTTCTCTTGCTAATTTTAATATTTTCTCCTTATCCTTAATTTTTGTCAATTTGGTTACTACGTGCCTTGGTGTGTTCCTCTTTGGGTTGATCCTGTGTGGTACTCTCTGTGCTTCCTGGACTTGGGTGACTGTTTCCTTTCCCAAGTTGGGGAAGTTTTCAGTGATTATCTCTCCAAAAATTTTCGCAGGTCCTTTCTCTCTCTTCTCTTTACAGGACCTCTATAATGAGAGTATTAGTGTGTTTTATGTTGTCCAGCGTTCTCTTAAACTACCCTCATTTCTTTTCATTCTTTTTCTTTTTTCTGTTCTGCAGTAGTGATTTCCACTAATCTGTCTTCTAGCTCACTGATCCGTTCTTCTGCCTCATTGAGTCTATTCTTGGTTCCTTCTAGTGTGCTATTCATTTCAATAACTTTATTCTTCAACTGTTTGGGTATTCTTTATATTTTCCAACTCTTTGCTAAAAACTTCGCTCTGTGCATCTGTAATCTTCTTGAGTTCTGTGAACATCTTTGCCATCATTACTTTAAACTCTTTCTCAGATAAATTGCCTATCTCCTCATCACTTTTTTCTTCTTCTGGGATTTTGTCTTGTACCTTGGCCTGGGAGATATTCCTTTGCCACCTCATATCATCTATCTTTCTACGTTTGTGGATTCCTTCCACAGGCTTTGGGATTGTTGTTTATTATTTCTAGTATCTGCCCCTAGTGGATGAGGCTGGACTAGAAGCTTATGCAGGGTTCCTGGCAGGAGGAGCCAGTGCCTGCCCACTGCTGGGTGAGGCTTGGTCCTGGACCTCTGGTGGGTAGAGCTGTGTCTAGAGGCCTTTGTGGCTTAGGAAGTCTGCTGATGGATGGGGCTGTGCTCCCACCCTGTATGTTGCTTGGCCTGAGGCTGTTGGATGGGGCTAGGTCTTGGTGCTAATGATCCAATCAAGATGTCAGCCTCCAGGAAAACTCATGTAGATGAACACTCCCGGAAACATTCCACCACCAGCTTTTATGTCCCCTGAGTGAGCCACACCCGTCCCCCATGTCCCCAGGAGACCCTCCAAATCCAGCAGGCAGGCCCGGCCCAGGTTTCTATGAAATCACTGCCTCTGCCCTTGGACCTGGTGCACACGAGTTTCCGTGTACACTTCCCAGGCCAATGGAGTCTCTGTTTCCCCCAGTCCCGTGGAGCTCCCAGCACCAAGGCCCACTGGCCTTCAAAACCAGATGTCCTGGGGTCTCCTTCTCTTCTTGATGCTGGAACCCAGGTTGGGGAGCCTGACATGGGGCTTAGAGCTCTCACTCCTGTCGGAGGGCCTCCGCGACCTAACTATTCTTCAGTTTGTGGGTCGCCCACCCGGAGTGTATGGGGCCCGATTATATCAAGAGCACGCTCCTCCCACCGTCCTGCTGTGGTTCCCTCTTTATGTTTCCAGTTGCAGAAGATGTTTTTTGCTAGGTTCCAGTCTTCTTTTCAATGGTTGTTTAGCATTCAATTGTGGTTTCATTGTAGTCACGAGGAGAGGCGAGCTCGTGGTCCTACCACTCTGCCATCTTCACCAGAAATCGTTGGCTCTGTCAATTTCAGTCCTACCTCCTCCTCCCCATTCACACAATTCCAGCGCAGGGCATCCCAGGGGCAGCTCATCCTGAGACGAGATCTCAGGCCCTGCGCTTGGGTATCTGGACACCTGGTGAGTCACAAAGTAGGGCAGCCCTGGAAGCTGTTGATTCCTACCCCAGGATGACTAGCAATTAGCGCACTCGGGAATGACTGCAAATGACACGAACATACTCTGTTCAACCTAAACTAAATAAATGCATTTTCAATTCGACTTCCACTTGAGCTGGACCCCAACACTGCCTGCAGCCACCTGAAGGACAGTGTGGCAGAGGGAAAATTGGGATGGAAAGAGATAGTACAAGGACCAGCTGTGGTTAAAATATCTTACTCCTGAAAATTTGACAAACAGAAATGATTTTTCTAAATTTTTTAATTTGTTTAGGGGGGAGGTAATTAGGCTTATTTATTTATCTTTTTAATGGAGGTACTGGGGATTGAACTCAGGACCTCATGCATGCTAAGCATGAACTCTACCACTGAGCTCTACCCTCCCCCTCAACAAACAGAAATGATTAACCGGATGTGCCAGGGGCCCTACTGAGGCAAGTCAAAGGCCCTGAGGTTTAAATTTCCTTAGTTTCTGATAAACCCTCATCTGCAGAAAGAATGCATCAAGTCCAAAGGTACCACCTCTCGAGTCAAACGTACCCAGTGTTTTCTTCCAAAAGGATTCATGGGGGCGGCCCCAACAGGACAGAGAGGAAGAGGAGACACCTTGAAGGAAGCATATGGTGGGGTTTATGACCCGTGGACTGAGGGATCTGGTGTGTGGCCTCAGTCAGCTCCTACTTTCTGATACCCCTGCTGTTTTATTGTTGGTCGTGCTGCCAGCCAGAGATGGCTGAAAAAAATCAACGGCTTGTGGCCGCCTCTGTGTAGCCAGGCCTCCCCTTGGAAGTCTCACCCTTTTCTGAATGCCTTATTGAGACAAATCACCTCCTGGCCTCGTGATGTCAGAAACACTCTTCCAGGCTCCCTGACAAACCACTCATCCTCCTCCTGGCTGCAGCCCTGCTTAAGGCGCTGTTTCAGCCTTTACTTTCGAAAGCCATTCAGTGAGTTCCAAGGAGAAACTAAACCAAAATGGCCAAGGCATGGCCCCCGCCCACCGTGATAACTAAGCCAGGAAGGTGGGTGCTGACGCGGCTGCCTGAGATCATGGGTGCCGCGCTCGGGGGCTGGGCTGCCGCTGGGGTGTCAGAAGCTCCCGGGCATCTTCCAGGTGCCAACATCTCTGCCGGCATCATGATGAAAACCAGCAACGGGGAAGACGCGTTAGCCCTCACTACACTCCACATTCCATGAGGACAGAGGCTCGTGAACAACAGACAATGTTTATGAGGGCAAAGGATGACAACAAGTAGAAAATTTTAATATAAATGATGGATCTTAAGACCAAGAAACGCACGGTGAGCTGCCGCGCTCAGTGGTTCTGACAGCCATCGCTCCTGACGCGGGCGGCCAGGGGCCCGTGAGAGAGAGACCTGGATGTGACCGTTAAGGAAACTGGACATGACATCTGTGGGCCGCTGAAACCTCTTCTGCTCTGGTGAAGCCAGGCAGATGTCTCCCAGCGCACTTCGTGGTCACTTTCCGAGCTTTCCGCTTTTTGACGCTGGGAGGAAAATCACAGAAGTCAGGACGCCCGAGTTCTCAGCCGGACCGTCCGTTTCTTCCAGGAGCCTGGGTGATTGCTCCTCCATGGGCTGAACGACAGTGGCAATGAGTCAAATGAGGACTCAGCATCTCAGCGTCTCTGCAGAAGGATTCTGGCTTCACCTGGTGTGTGGAAAACGCTCCAGGCTCTCTAAGGGAGGGATGGCAAGTTCCTCCCCCAGCCCCTCCCTCCCCTCCACCCAGCCCCCAGGATTTGCAATTGTGAACGTGACCTTTGGCTAAAGGTCCCAGGTGTAGGGCACAATGGGAAAACTACAGCACAGTGCTTAAAAAATAGTTTAAGATGTGTTTTGCCCCCCCCACCCGCAACTGCCGCACTCCAGGGTATGAAAGGTCTGCATCTCCACCACGGAGCCAACAAAGAAACATGAGAAAGCTGTCCACCTTTTCTGAGCTGCTGTTCTGCCCCAAGTACTGTTGTTCCAGGTGTTTGGAATAAATCAGAGAAGGAAACAGACAAGAGCCCCTCACTGGGCTTCTGTTCAGTGCAGCTGGGGGGGCACCCTCTGGAGTCATAAAGCCCCCACCCCTGGGTTCTCTGTGTGCCTGGAGCCTAGTGGCACTTTAACCCCCTACTCCCCATTGTGCATACTTGCATTTCTGCAAGATACAAAACATCCTCTCTTGATGTGTGTTTACCCTAACAAAACTCATCGCCCCAGGAGAGAGCTTGGCTCATAATGCCCTAGGCAGACAGGCCTCACATCTCGCCTTTTCAAAAGTCATAAAACCTACTGTTCAGAGAAATCTCTGCCAGGTCTTACAACCAGTCAGGTACCTGTGCGCGAACAGATCGCGCAGCCCGTCCTCCGTATGTGCACAGCCCTCCCCTCCAATAAAAGCCCCTGCACGTTCACCCTCGGTGCTGACGCAGGCACTTCCCGCCTGTGTGGCCCTGCTGTTGCCTGCAGCGGTGGACCTATTAAACCTTCCTAAACTCTTCTCCATCTCTGGTAATTCTCCCGCCAACCTGGGTCACCAGCCTGCCGCGTTGTGTTCCACAACATAGTTCAGCGTCAGCGCAGGACGAGGACAAACAACAAAACGATTAAATAAGTTCATTAACCAAGTGTGTTATTATGGAAAAACGAAAAACTGCAAACAAGGTGGGAGGGGTATGGGGAAGAGAGGAGATAAGATTTTAAACAGGATGATGAGGGGAGGGAGGCATTCCTGAGAAGAGCATACTTAAGAACAGACTTGAGAAGGGGGCTGTTTGGAGCCCCGCTGACAGACGGGGTGAGGGGACGTTCCAGGCGGAGGGAGCAAACAATGCAAAGGCCTTAAGGCGAGAGCACAAGTATTTAAGGGACAGCAACGAGGGGCACGTGACACCTCCTGGGGAGCCAGGAAAAGCACACTAGTGCTATGGGCTGAATTGTACAAATTTCATCAAATTCATAGGCTGAAGTTTCTCCCCACCTCACCCTACTATCTCACAATGTGGCCTTTTATGGAAATAGAGCTATGGCAGATGTAATTAGTTAAGATGAGGTCACACTGGAGTCCAGTGGGCTGCTTACCCAGTAGGACTGATGTCCTTTGGAGAAAGGAGAAATTCGGACACAGAGACAGACAAGCACATGGAGAGACTGCCACGTGAAGACTGGAGTGATGCTGGCACAAGCCAAGGTACCAGCAGAGACAGGCCCAGAGACAGGCCTGGAACAGAACCTCCCCTAATGCCTTCAAAGGGAGCGGGACTCTGCTGACGCCTTGGTCTCAGACTTCTAGCCTCCAAAACTGTGAGACAATACATGTCTGTGGTTTAAGGCACTCTGCCTGCGGCACGGGGTCCTGGACGCTCTAGCTAACGAATGCACTAGGCAGTTAGGCCAGAGAGAGTGAGTAAAGGGGCAGATTATAAAGGGTTGCAATGCAGGAACTGGGGAGGAGCAGTCTTGACAGCATTTCGAGCAGGGGAGTGAAGTGACCTGCTCAAGGGCTGAGTTCTGGAGCACAGCAATTTTATAAAGTCTCAGAAAAGAGGATAACACAGCCAAGCAGCTGAGAAGGAGCCACCACGGACGTAGAAGGAAAACCAGGAGAACCTGCAGCAGGGAAACTCATGGTATTTTTCAGACAAAAACACGGTCAGCGGGTATCGTACAAGCAGCTGGCTGTCGGTGGATCAGGGACAATCATTGAAGAGGGAGGTCGAACAAGTCCATCAACATGAGCCAGGGAAGCGCAAAAACAATCTTTTAAGTCCGCGGGCTTCCTTATGGCAAGTGGCATTTCAAAGTTTCTGAAAATACAGAATTTATTTTTCAGAAGGAAAAAAAAAGGGGGAGGAAGATAATGGTAAAATCCTGGTTTCAGTGTAGAGGTTTCTTCCTATTGAGGCTGAGCAGGGATTTGGAAGGTGATTCAGAGATGCAAAAGTCTCCAAATCTGGTTTAGATTCATTCAGAAAATAGCTTAATTCACTCAACTCCAGTGGCTCCTAATCCAAGCACAGATTCTTAAGAGGGAGTCCTGAACCCCACTTTGCGGCCTGCCCTGCTACTCTAACTCCCTATCTGTAGGGCTACATGCAAAGGAGAAATTCCTGGTTAATATTACAGTCCTAAATGAGGTGACGGAACATCAACCCAGAAATCCCATCCTGACAGACGCACAGAAAAACTGAAACACTCCCAGCTCCTGTCGTTCCAAAGCCCCCTCAACATGGACAGGCCAGACTGTCCTCGCCTGATACCTGCAAGCACTGGCTCCGAGGCCCGTCTGCCTGGACTAGAATCCCAGCTGGGCAGCCGGCTACCCAGGGATCTTAAACAATGTGCTCAATGGCCTTGGTCTTAGATGCATGTATCTATCAAATGGGGATGATAACAGAACCAACTTCAGAGTCTTGTAATAAGGATTAACCGAGGTAACACTTGTAAGGAGCCTCAAACATGCCTGGCATTCACTACAAATCACAGAAGAATTCAATACATAAACAAGTATGTACTTTTCCCAGGAAAAGATAAACAGATTAAAAAAAATTAAAAGGGCTAGAACAGAAAAGACTTCATCTGTTAAAGACGAACTTTTCAAGCACTAAAACTATTTGCCTCCAGAAAGCAATGTGTGTGTTCATCACAACTGCCCCCAGGGGTACCTGCATGTCACCTGCTCAGAGAACCCTCACTGACTTCCAAGGTTTGGACTGGATGGATTTTTTGAACTGTAGAAATGGACAGTGATTGTCATTCTAAGTGAAGTAAGCCAGAAAGAGAAAGGAAAATACCATACGATATCACTTATATGTGGAATCTTAAAAAAAAAAAAGGCACAAATGAACTTATCTACAAAACAGAGGCAGACTCACAGACATAGAAAACAAACTATGGCTACCAGAGGGTAAAGGGGTGGGGAGGGATAAGCTGGGAGTTTGAGATTTGCAGATACACACTACTATAATATAAAATAGTAAACAACAAGTTTCTTCTGTGTAGCACAGAGAATCATATTCAATATCTTGTAGTAACCTATAATGAAAATATGAAAAGGAATATGTCTGTATATGGATGACTGAAACACGATGCTGTGCACCAGAAGTTGACGCAACACTGTAAACTGACTATACTTCAGTTAAAAAAAAAGAAGTGGAAGGTGACACATTTCTTAAGCCATGTTAGCTAAGTAAACTCAAAGTGAACGCTCTTCAACAAAAGCAGGTGCTTCCCCTCAATGCGAATCAGCAGTGAAGGTTAAGTCCACACAAGTGAAACGGGGGATGGAGCTAGGCCCGCGTGAATCTCTCCTTGAGTCCTCACAGTAACCTCAGGAGGTTGGCACTTTCCATAGAAACATGAAGACACGAGCCCGGAGATGTCAGGTGTGTTCTCCACCCTCACACGGTTACACAGGCAGGGTGGAAAACTCAGAGCGCGAGCTCTCCCCCAGGCTGCCTGACTCGCCCCAAAGCCCTGCTCTCAGCCGGCTCACGCTGCCCTCCCACACCGGCTCCTCCTCCCCTCCCCGGGCTCCTGGGCTCTGCACCTGGCCTGCAGCCCGCTGCTGCCATGCCAGGGGCCAAGTGGAAAAATCAATCCTGCTGATAGTGGTTTCCTTGAGAACAGCACTCTGACTGCCGGGGAAACGGTGGAGAACACAAAAGGGGGTCCTGATGTATCCGTGGGTGGGCGGCGCTTCGTACTGCCTCTGGGGACAAGTCTCTCTGTTCCCCCGGGGAAAAGAGGTTACACCACGGGGGCTCCGGGCACGTACAGGAAGGTGGCAGGCAAACTAACGCGCTTCACTGGTGCGGGGACTTAGGATGACTGTCCAAATTTTGAGGCTGCCCAGTGATAATGGCTCACTTTCCTGAAGTTAAAACCCACTGTGGTCAAACTGGGAGTTTGAGATTAGCAGTCACTAACTACCATATACAAACTAGATAAACAAGGTTCTTCTGTGGAGCACAGGGAACTAAATTCAATATCTTGTAGTAACCTAGAATGAAAAAGAATATGAAAAGGAATCTATGTATGTATATGTATGACTGAAACATGATGCTGTGCATCAGAAGTTGATACAACATTGTAAACTGACTATATTTCAATTGAAAGAAAACAAAACACTGTGGTCAGAGGGGTGGGGATCATGGACCTGCAAGTCTATCAAGAACGGCTGGTAAATACTGAACACAGCTGGGAATTCCTATTACGAACATCTGCCCTTTCAGGCAAACGTGGCAGTGCTTGAATTTCCTCCAAAGTTACCTGCATAAAATAAAGAAGCTTCCTGCCCGATGCAGACGGGGGCCAGCCTGCCTCGGCGAGCCCCAGGATCTCTTTCTTTTTTTTCTCCCTTCCCTTTCCAGCTTTCAGTGGAGAAAATGGACCCCAAGAGCCAGCAAGCGAAAGGAAAGGGCAAACTTCAATGGGAAAGTGATAATTCAAGTTGTTCGTGAATGACAGGTGGATCCAGCAGGTCCACTCAAGACAGACACATTTTATTAGCAAACCTGCTCACTCCAATTACCAGAGGCCCTAGGTTTCTGAGCCCATACACGGTTCATCACAAGCGTGCCCATTATCCTAAATTCCTATTAATTTCTCAGTTCCCGGTTGGATTCAGCTGCCGTCAGAAGCACATTACTATTTGCAACTGCTGACACTCTGTAGGGATGGCTAATAATTTCATTGAACGGTGGAACAGGAAAGATGGGAGTGAATTTGCTGCAGTGGCACTTCATCCAGCCACACAGGTGGCAATGCCGAAATGAGTGGAACCATCTTCTGAAGTGGGGTAGATGGCCTCTCTTTAGAAAGGAGGGCTTATCAGTGAGACCACCAGTCCCTTATTTCATGGTTGGTTTTTTGAGCAAGGGAGAGAAGTGGTGAAACTTGTCAAGTAATTGCTACCAAATGGGCTTAGAGTCAACCAGGCAGCACTGACTGCACTGAGAAGCTCCCAGTGGGGTCAGCATGAGATGGTCAAAGAGCAAACCACGGAACCGAATTACATGTTGGGATGACATGAAAGGGACAGTTAAATCCAAGACTCGTTGACATGCCTGCTGACCCTTTCACTCTGTGTTAGGGCACCTGAAAACTGAATGAGCTCAAACAAGTGGCTCTCGTGCAGTATTGGCCCAATTATCTTTCAAGGTTTACCCGCACAACTGCACCCGTAAATCTGGGTCCTCCTAGTTCTCCTGGGTCCCTGTGGCCTTCCAACCACCGCATCCCACCATCCCAGTTCATGTCGGTGTGTGGTGGAAGGAGGTAAAAATAAACCTGCTGCTCTGGCCCCCAAGAATAAAGGGCACACAAGTGTCAAGTTGTCACCTTAGTTCTGGAATCTTCGTGAATGTCAGAGCCCAATTCCCAGGGCATGGAGAACTAGTCTACCCCAAATAAACATGCCTGGAGAAGAGCAGCATGATTTAGCTAAACAAGCAGACTCGCTGCAGGACCTAGGACGGGAGAGCTCCAAGCGGAATGCTGGTGCTCCAGGCGGGATGCTGGTCCTCGCTCTGTGTGGAGGAGAGAGGAGGAAGCAATATGAGCCAAGGCAGTAACAGCAAAGTGTGGGTGCCTCCACGGAGCAGGTAATGGGTCTGTGGGCCTCCGGTAACACTGGGGCACAGGCCTTGGATATTGTTGAACCAGTAACCACAAACTTCACCCTGGACCAACGTCAGACCATCCTCAAGACCAAGGTGCTCAGCCTTGAAGGCATATTAGGTTAGAGAGAACATGCTGGGGGTGGGAGAGGCCCTTCGCCATGAGACAGTGGTGGCAAAGAGCACGGGATTTGGAGTCAGACAGACCTGAGGCAACCACCAGCTTCAATACCTTCTAGCAACGTGGCCTGGGTACAGGTTCCCTAAATGCAGAGCCTGAGACAAGGATTAGGACTTAGTCTACAGAGGGTGGACTCTCATGGAAAGCCTATAAGAAAACGTGATGAGGAGGCTTGAAAATGGGAGCAAGAGCTGAGAAAGGACCTGGTTTTGGGTGAAGTTCCACCTCAGCCTGATCCACCAGGGAGCATGGGAGGGTGAACAGAACCACAGATCTGTCCCTACCTGAGGTCACGGGAGCTGGCTTATGCCGGTTCGTCACCTGCTCTGGCCTGCAAGTGGAGGGGGAGGATCTGGGATGGTGCTAACCAGGAGGCGAGGTGGTTCCCACCCCGTGAGGGCAAATATCTGAGGAAGGGGCAGCTGTGAGTTTAGCAGCCATGGGATGGGCCTCTAGCGGTCCGCGCCAAACCTGGATACAGAAATCACACAGCAAATGAAACAGGAAGACTTGAATATAAGTAACAACTAACTGTGATAAAAGTCACTGTAGAGCACCCTGGGGCTGTACCAAGAATCCAAAGAAGACAAACTTGGAGACAGCGTCGTTGGGGTCACGAGAGAGCAGAGGAGGACACTGGTTTGGCCACTCTGGACATGATCTGGGCTGCAGGGCAGGCGAGAGGACTGCACCCTCTCGGGGGTGCGGGTGCAAGTAGGGGAAAATCAGCAAGGGGCCCCTGGGTGTGTGTGCTGGAAATCTGGGTGCTGGCAGGAGGAAGGGAGGAGGGCGCAAGCCACTTATGGGGCTCTGGTTTTGGGGTCAAGAAGGCCGTGGGAAGGTTACGAGGCTAACGCTGCAGGTTTGTACAACCACTGTGTTTGAGGCTGGAAGCAGGGGTGGGCTGGCTTCCACTGCGGTCCTGGCATTCACACTGCCCTCCACCAGGACCGCCCTGCATGGGCAGGAGAGCGTCTTCCTCCCGCAGAGCCCCCCAAGCGCCCTCTACTGGAAGTCCGTTAGCACAGAGCACAGAGGAAACTGCATTCTAAGCCAAGAAGTAACAACTTGATAACTGACCCAGTCAAACGAAGGGGGTCTGGATGGGGCACCAATACCCACTCTCCACAGTGTTCTCCTCTAGAAAATAAGGGTAAAGTACACCTCTAGGTATACTACAGGGATATAGTATATAGTTGTGCAGATAAAAGGAGATCCCCTCCAGTGTCTAGCACAGTGCCTGGTATACAGTAAGCACTTGAAAAACAGTACCAGTGGCTATTGGTACTGTCATCATTACTGTGTGATGACAAGGCATGGAAAGCTCCCATGGAAATGGCGGGTTGCTCCTCTCCACTTCCTCTGAGAAGTGCCAAGCGCCCAAGTTACCCCCAGCACCACTGAGAAGAGGGCTCACCAGAGACCAGTCTGCCCAGAGCCGTAGATGTGAGTCTCTTCTTAGGTCTCCTAACAGGTCATTTAGTCCCAGTACGATTCCCCAGGTAAAGACAGTAAACAGTTTCCAGAGGGAATCTCTGGCTGTGTAAAGGTTTATCCTGACCTCTACATCCCTCAGCATGTTTAATCAGAGGTTTATCTTACGAAGACATGATCGAATTTGCAGATACACAGACTGAAGTGAGCACGAATACAGACAGATGTGAGACAAAAGAATAGTAAGAGGGCAAGCATTGCCCAAGAGTAGCAAAATAATTATTAGTTAAATTTTTTTTAGTGATGTTCATTATGTCACCATGATGACAACAGCTCTTGAGCTTGCACTCTGTGCTAGGATGGCACTAAGCATGGGACCCAAGTCCCCTATCATCAGAACACCCCTACGAGGTTGCTGTTATTGTCGTCCTCGTTGAGGGGCTAGGCAAGGTCAAGAGAGGAAGCTGACTTGATCAGCATCACACAGCTGTGCCAGTGATGCTAACCCAGGTCTCTCTGCTTCCGGAGGCCAGGCTCTTGAAGCGCTACTGTATTGCAATCAGAATCACGTGGCTTCCACATGTGGCTCTGCTCCACCACGCCCTGACAGTATGCACAAGTTGCTTAACTTCTGGAGTCTTCAGTTTCCTCATTTGCAAAAGGAGGACAATCGTAGCATTTCCCATAGAGTCATTGTAAGGATCAAGGGAAATAATATTGTAAAACACTTGGCAGGGCAATGGCCATAGAAGAGTTCAGTAATTAGGAACTGTGGCTAATATTAGTAATCATCATTGATTCACGCAGGATGGCAAGAACCCAAATTCAAAAAGATTTTGCCAACTTGGCAAATAAAGGCAAGTTCCTGCACAGGGGTGCCAGAAACAGCACAGTACAAGACCTGGCTAAATGGCAAAGTTAAAAGAGAAATTCATTAGTAAATACCTATCGATTGCACTGATTATTTTGCAGGCGCTGTCCTAGGTGCTGAGGAAACGTCAGGGAACAACAAAAATAAAATACACATTTGTGGGACATGCAAAGGATGAAAAAACAAACACATAAATGTACAGTTTGTCAGGTGGTGATAAATGTTATGAATACAAGTTAATCAGAGTATGAGGATAATTAATGGGAGAGGCAGGGATCAGCAAAGGCTTCCCTAATAAGAGGAGGATAGATGTGAGTGAGTGTGGGCATGTCAGAGAGAAAAGTGTTTTAATCAGAGGGAACCCCAAGTCATGCGGCTGGAGGTGAGAGTTCCCAGGGTGTGCTGGAGGGACAGTTGGGAATCAGGGTGCCTAGAAAAGACTGAGTGGAGGGAAAGGAGTAAGAGAGAAAGTCAGAAAGAAAGCAGGGGCTTTCAGATCATGGTGAGTAGCTTGCAGACCACAGTGAGGGTTTTGATATATGTTCCAGCCACTGTGGGGAGAACAGACTATTGAGGAACAAGGAGGGGATGGGGGTCATCATCTGTGCAAGAAGAATGACAGCCTGAACTACCATGGGAACAGTGGAGTTGGTAAGAATTTGCTGTATTCTGGAAGTAATTTTAAAATAGAGCCAATAGGGTAGCTGATGGTTGAGATACACAATGAAAGAGAATACAAAACATCAGGATGACTTCAGGTTACTGGCCAAAGCAACTGAAAAAAATAAAGTGTCATAACATGACATGAAGATGAGCAGATGGAGGAAGTTTTTTGGTGGGAAGGTACAATCAAGATTTTGGTTTTGGGTATTAAATCTGAGATGCCTACGAGACATCCAAAAGAAGTCCTGTAAGCAGTTGTACATGAGTCTGGAGTTCAGAGAAGGGTGGCCTAGAGATACAAGTGTGAAAGTCCCCAGTTTATAGATTTAAAACCTTGAAACTGATAGGATCATGGAAGGAGTGCATGTGGATGGAAAAGAGGACAGGTTGAAATGGAGCCCTAGAAAGCTCTGCTGTTTAGAGCAACAGACACGACTGCAAGGTTCCATTGCATTCAACAGAAGGAAAGATGTTCTTTAATTTAAAATGGAATTGATTGCTTCCAAGATAATGAGTTCCTATTCCATGCTCACAAGGAGCCCCAGTTAGAGCAGTCAGAGATGCTGCAGGGATTCCTATACTGAATGGGAAGAAGGGGTACATCACCTGCAAGCTCAAAGGCATCAACATAGAAGGTCATTGACCAGGAATCCAAAGATCTTCAGTCAAAGGCCCACCTTAACGTGCTCTGTGGCCTGAAGCAACTCATGAAACCCTCTTAGGCTTCAGCTTCCTCACAGACAAAATAAAGGAGTATAAGATATTCTTTAAAATTCTCTCCTGAGATCTAAAAGTCTATAATTACTAGGCACCCTTTTTTTGTGCTATTTAACTCAGATGTTACAAAACCCAGCTATATAAAAAAAAATTCAGAATAATTGAACAAATCCAAAGAGTTGCTGATTTGCTCAAAATTAATTAATTAGATTCTTGGAATCTGACAAAGCAAAGCCTTTCCACGTAGTTCTTGAGTTGTCTTTGCAGGAGCTCCTGTTCCTACTTCCACTCAGAGGGCATGCAGCTGTATTTCTGTGATAAGCCATGGCAGAGCAAGAAAATTTAGCTCAATTCAAACAATATGAGCCTTGATGATGAAAAAAGTACAGTGCTGGATGCCGTGGAACATGTGGACACGACTTCTGGGCCCTTTCAATCTGGCTGGTAGTTGGGCAAAGAAACACTTCAATGAAGTGAAGGGGAGAAAAAAATTACCACCCGGAAATGCATAGTGATGGCTGCAGGAAGTCCAAAGAGGAAATCGGCCAAGTGTTGGAAGGGTTGGCTTAGCCAGAAAAAGCTAGTGTTCACGTCGGGGCTGGGAGATGAACAGGGTTTCCAGGCACAATGAAAATAGGAGCTTTGGAATCCAGTAGGTCTGGGTTCCAAACCCAACTCTATTAACTATCAGCTGTGTGCCTTTGGTAAGATTCTTCACTCCTAAACTCAAGCTAAGTAACTTCCTCTTAGGGTCAATGTGATCATTATAACGTAAGATAATACAGTACTTGGCATCTGAGAAGGAATCAATAAACCATAATCATTAACAACTGGGTAATGAAAATGGTGATGGAATTCCAAGAAGACACAACAGGATCCTGACCTGCTCACAACCTCTCTTTCTAATCTTATTCTGGCTACTTCCCACTATGACTGTCCTTGTTATTGAGACAGAAAGGAAGGGGACAGGACACAATCATTAAAAGAATGACACAGCCATTGAGGATATGACATAAACTGGTTAGAACCAACTAGGCCCAAGATGGCAGAAGATTCGACTTCCAGTAGACCTTCAGCCTCATCATAGACTCATTACAGTAAAATTAGCCTTGCAGATTAGAAGCACCCATCAAGCACTGATGCCATGACACCTCCAATCAAGAGGACCAAAATACCTCCTCCCTTCAGGAAGGTGGAGTTGGGAAGAAAATCAGGAAATATGTCACCAAATTCTTCCCTCTCCAATATTTTGCCCATTCATTTTTTACACCCCCATACAACCAACTTGCCAAAGAAACTCAGCACAGCTACTCACCTGAGTCTGCCTGCTCTCCCCTTGAGAGCATCCTATCATTTAATAAATCCTCACTTTACTTTCTTGACCTCTGAATTCTTTCTGTGATGAGACAAGAACCTACTCTCCAGTAAAATTATCACATGGAACTACTTACCATCCCAAGTGTAACTTATATTGAAATTCATGTTCTCCCCAATTCATTCATATTTCACCCAAACAAATTCTGCCCTATCTATGTAACACCTGTAATATTATTTCCCTCTACTTTTCCTTAGCTTGTCTAAGTTTTCCCTTAAATACATTTATTTGAATAAAACATTGTATACCACAATTTTAAATGAAAATCCAGCGTTACTTTCCATAAGAAGAACAGAATTAGAAAATAAATGTAATCTGAAAACCATTTAATTGAATTATAGTTACTGTTGTCCTCAGCCCCTACAGTCTCTGTGTTAAAGAACAGGGAAGGGGAAGAGGGACTGGTTAACTAGCAAGTAAGGAAAGGGGTTAAGGATGTATTAGCATCAAGCTGAGGCCCCTTTCTACCCCTAAATTAAAGTACTGAAAGACAACTGGAAAGAAAAAACTTTCTCACATGTGGTTCAATCTTACTTAATGTTACATCTGTACATTGTGCACATCAGCAGGGGTACAGAGCCTTTGAGAAATACTGCCTTCGGTCACACTATCCTGCTGTCTCTGCTTATCACAACTTTTCATGACTTTCAATGCTCCCTAGACCCCCACCTCCTCCATGGAGTCTCCCCTGATTATCAGAGTAAGCTCTCTGCCTTTAAATCAAAGCCCTTGGTGTTTAGAAAACCCATATGGAAATAAATCATGCACTTCCTCTTAATGGCTGTTCTATGAATGTTATACTGGCAATTTGCTCTTGCTTTTTTTTTTTTTTGATCATTGTATACATATATTTTTACCCCTCCCCCAACATAAGTCATTTTGAGTGGAGAATCTGTCTTTTCCAGCCATGGAATCTTACTGATACAAATGGTAGGCAAGGCGCAAAGTATATAGAATAAATGACTAAAAAGTGTGGTCAATGAAAGCAATGAAATTAGACAATGGAGATAATCTAGATGAAGACTGAGACTAGTGATATTAATGATGCATTTTGGAAATAAAAATATTTGACTACTGGGTGGTAGGGAAACGTTTTCTTGAGACGGATTTGGTTGCCAGCCCAGAGAAAGGAAGCTGTTACCACAAATATCAGAACGTCACCATGATTCCCAGGTCCAGCAGCAGCAGGACTGTGACCAGGCGGTGCCGTCAAAGGACGCCACCTCCATCGTCTTGCCAGGGTCCTTTTTCTCATCTCTCATTTGACTCCCTGGGAAACATGAATATCTCCTCTTTGGATGTGTGTGTGTGTGTGTGTGTGTGTGTTAATGACTTTTTTTACAGATAGGTACATGAAACTTAACCGGCTGCAACCTTTCCTCAACGTGTCAGAACCCAGGACAGCGGACTCTCAGGAGGAGAAAGACAGACAGCCTTGAAGAAAGCAATGTGGAAAACATCGGATCCCACAAAAGAAGGTAAAGTAGTCAAATGAATCCTCTCTTGTCCGTCTTACACCTCACGTGAGGTTGGGATACCCAGGAGAAGACGGCTTTACGCAGCTGGTGGCAGGGCTCTTGCTTGCTTTCTACTAAGGCCTGTGTAATAATCAGGACATTAGTCATCACAGAGCTGGGTATGTGGTCTGAAAGCTTATAATTTCATTTCATGCATGTGGGTAATGTCACGTTAGGGAAAATAAGATAATGGGAAAAGAAAGCAAGGGGAAGAAGAAAGGAATCGTAATTGAGGGCCCAGGCCTGGGGCCATGCCTTGTCCCTCTCTCTCCACTTTAAAACGTTAGAGGCTTTCTTAGAAACAGATGGGGCAGATACACACTACTATATATAAAACAGATCAACAACATGGTCCTACTGTATAGCACAGGGAACTTTATTCAATACCTTGTAATGTCCTATAATGAAAAAGAATATGAAATATATGTATGTATAACTGAATCACTATGCTGTACATCAGAAATTAACACAGCATTGTAAACTGATTATATTTCAATTAAAAAAAGAGAGAGAAAGAAATAGATGGGAAATTCTAAAAGGGACTTTTGTTAGAACAGGGAGTGATCTCAGAGATTGCCTAGTTCAAACTCCATATTGTACAGGCAAACCAAGAAAAGACCAGAGAGGAGTGTAAAATGTCTCGGATCACTTGGCAGCTTCTCGCCAAGGGAGGTCTGGCGTGCAGGTCTCTGGAGCCGAATCTCTAACCTTGGCCCCTCCAGTGCTTCCCCAAAGAGTTCTCTTCTTGGAGCATGAAGCCTAAAGCCTCCTCCTCCACGTCAGCCCAGGCTGTCGTAACAGCGAGAAACAGGCGGTGGTTGCACAGGCGACAGGTAACTCATCAGATGCCTGCGGCTCTCCCACGAGTCTTTCTGCCGGGACTTTAGCAAACACATGGCTCACGTCTGTGACTTCTCTGCTCAGCACTGGGGGTGAACCCCAGTCCTCACTTCTCTCAAGTCACACACCACCATCAAACATCCATCTCCCTAAGCCAAGCTGGTTTCTGTTTCAAATTCTGTAGACGGACTGTGCTTTGTATTGAGAGCAGGTGTGGAGACACAGTCCTTTGCTCACTTCTGCAAAGGAAAGTTCAACCTCTTGGATAATTTAAGACAGTCCACCTGACTGGTCTGAACGTTTTTCAATGTCAGCCAATCGCCGGGTAAGTGTTAAGTAACCTTCCAAACTCTCGAAGGTTAAATTAGCTTTGCTGGCAGGAACCTCCTCTATTTTAAAACGGTGGAAGTCTTCTCTTAAATATCTCAGCATTACTTTCTAGATGAAATCTACTCCCTTGACCTCAGGAAGGACAATGACATTATGCCCAAGACATACAAATGATTCTCCTAAATGAAAAATGCACCTTTTAGTGATTTATATTCATTAGTAAATGAACTTCTAGACACAAAAGAGATTATCAGTTTACTTGTGATGGCAATCACAATGAATCTCTTTAAGTAAAAAGGCACATTGCTTTATTTTTTATTTATTTTTTATTATTTTAATGTATATATTTTTTATTGAAGTACAGTCAGTTTACCATGTTGTGTCAATTTCTGGTGCACAGCACAGTGCTTCAGTCTTACATATACATACATATATTCGTTTGCATATTCTTTTTCAGCATAAGTCATTACAAGCAATTGAGTGTAGTTCCCTGTGCGCTACAGTATGAACTTGTTGTTTAGCTCATATTGTTTAAATGCCAAAGAAAAACCTATTGCCAGAATAGGAGAAGTATAAATATATGTAAAAGAAACATACATTTTATTTTGAAATGAAGACATAAATAAATATATATTTTTAAGTCCTTTCTTTTTATATTTTTATTGAAGTCTAGTTGATTTACAGTATTGTGTTAGGTTCAGGTGGACAGCAAAATGATTCAGTTCTACATATACATACATCTATCTTTTTTAAGACCGTTCTTTAAGGAGCCATGTCCCTACTACTGCAAGTCTCAAAGGACTGAGTGAAAAATTGTTTTGCCCGAGGCAGACCTGTGGTTCTGCTTTCTGAACAACGGAAGTATGGAAAAACACCTCCAGGGTCCAAAAATGTTGAAGATCTGATGTCTCTGGATCTTTTGCGCTAACCCTGAGTTCCTCCAAGTGGCAAATTCAATTCCCCTCTTCCCATCTCCCATTCATAGAAGAGGAGTCTAGTACAAATGGGGAAAACAAAGTTCTCTCTGGGACTATTATCAGCATCAAATAAAAGAGGAAGAAGACCACCTCCCCTACAAAGCCTCCTTTGACTTTCCTGGAGGTCAGGGATCTCTCCTGTCCTTAGACACCTTCTACATGAATAACTGAGTGGTGGGTGGACGGAGGGGTGAGCGGGTGGGTGGACGGAGGGGTGGGTGGGTGGGAGGATGGAGGGTTGGGTGAACGGGTGGGAGGACGGGTGGGTGAGCGGGTGGGTGGACGGGTGGGTGGATGGAGGGGTGAGTGGGTGGGTGAATGCATGGATGGACAGTTTTAACACTGTATTCGCTTAATCTGTCTTTTGGTCTCTTTATGACCACCTACTGATTAATAAGGCTAGTAAACACTTTTGGTACCTCATTACTTGGTCTGCTTGTATGTGCACTTGCCCTCCATTTTGATAAGACTCAGGATGACTACATGCAGAGACTCAGGAGCATTTGAATGAACTGTTCATTATTTTTGAAGTTCATTATAGCATCTTGGTTTCATGCATAATCTCTTTTAATTCCTCACTTACAATTTGGTATGATTCTCCTCCCCAGTACCTATTTGTTCTCTCAACCAATTTAAAATGTTTTGATTAAATAATTTTAAAATTTATTTTGGCCAATATATGAATTTTAAAAAGAAAGAAAACCTGACAATAATTTGCATGATAATAATGGGGGTTCTTTTAATCCCCTTTTAGAACTCTGCCTTTCTTTATTTGTGGCATCAGGTGCCATAGTTTAAAGCTACCATTTGCAATTTCAAGTCAACTGATAGTAGACAGCTTTCAGGGTATCCATGCAGCCACATCTAAAACTGTCCCATTGTGGAGAGGGATGGGCTCTAAAGCCATGTGTAGCTGATGGAATTCCCTTTCCAAGACAAATGATGATGGCAAAGAGGAGAGACAGAGGAGCCACCTCAGTTCACAGCAGAATCAAGTTCCTGGAATGTCCTTCCCTCCCTTCTTTTATCAGGTTAATTGTCACATATCCTTTCAACATGAGCAGGGAGACCATATAATTTAGCATGCAAATCAGGGTATATTTAAGAGTGAATGGAAGCAATAAAAATAATGAAATTGTATCATTTAAAAAAATATTTAACAACTGACAATTTGGTTTTAATATCTTGGTAAGTCAGTAAAATGTTCTATTCAATAGCCATTTTCAAAATAAAATTCTTTAAAAAATAAAAATAGCACCTATCTTTTTTAGTAAAACATCCTTAAAATACTTCTTCACTTCCAGACTCTGATAGTTGTACTGATTTTATCAGAGACTGTTTTTGATTGTAGAAAGTATACACTGAAGTAGTTAAGAATTAAAAAAAAAAAAAAAAAGACTGCAAAGCTCTATAAACTGTTTAGAAACAACGTAAGAAGAAAAATATTCATGCATGTATTCAGGTACTTTAAACAGGTTCTTACCCATACCCATCTCTACTAAAATGTCACTAGTATTTGGAAAATGCATTTTTTCAATATGGTCCTGTTATTTCTTTTCTTTCTTTCTTTCTTTCTTTTTTTTTTTTTTTTGGTAAAATTATCTGCAAACTTCTTCAAAGATGCATTTTATGGATAATAAATAAGAAATTATGGGCATTTCAATTGGCTCTTTTTTTGATAAACCATACAATTTTTAAGTGAAAAATTATTCCCTAAGTGCTAAGGTAGCTGGTAAGCTAAAAGCAAATCCTGCTATATGAAGTATAATTTCAATATCTATAAGTACATTTACATGTTTCAGTATAAGTGTTAATATAAAACATGTAAATGTTCTTATAGATATTGGGGGTTTTGTGTTTTTATATGTTATAAATGTCTTTGCCAATCATTTCTATGTGATACAATACATCAAAAAGTCAACTCTATTATGATTCTTTGAATGTTTAGGAAAATTGAAATGCTTCAAAATATCTAAATATATTCAAAGCGAGCAGTGCCAAGAAAACATTTTTCCATAACTCAAGACATTCCAAAGTGCAATTCCAAAATTCCAAAATTAAATCTTTTATACCAGTTGAGCTCTTGTTATTTAATTTGTTTAGCTTCTCCTTTTGTAAGGATCCCTTTCAATATGTTCCTGTTTGCAAGCATTGTTTGCAGTAATTACAGTGCGCTACAAGCTCTAAATATGAATATTTTTGCCACTCCATCCTTTGACTACTTTGATTCTAAATTTCTAACTAATTCCGAACAACATGCAAACAGAATTTGAAGTGGACTCTGTTGCTTCTTCAGCAAATTTGCATTTTCTGGGTCATGTGACACATCTACGGTCTCCATAATGGATTAGAAATATCAACAAACTTTTTGTGCAAGTCACAAGTATATCATCAACTTTTTAAAAGAACTGTAAATCTGGTACTTAACATCTCATTAAACATTCATTGCATTTTTCCTGTGTTATTGCTGCCAAAGAGGTTTATCCCAAAACAAAAAAAACTTTTCCAAACCATGCATATAGTTGCACATTTAAACCATCCAATAAAAGACAAAAATACTACAGACTGGATTGCTCATCCTCTATTTTGTGTACACATTTTCCAAACCCTGAGCCAAATTTTCCCCATTTCCTTCTAAGCCCCATCACTGGTGTTCTGGCAGCTTTGTGACTCTCACACAGGAGTTAGCTGTTCCTAGTCTCTGCAGTCTGAGAGCTCTTTGTTTTATCAGCAAGCACAGTGCAAGCAGTCTCTGAAGGGAAGCTGGAGCTGGAAAGGGTTGGGAAGAGAGAGATGGGCTGGTCATGGTCCTTCACATCTACCTGCAAGTTAACATGAGAAATCTCTGCATGGTCCGTGGGTCTCACAAAGCCTCTGTCCACTTTAAGCTTTCACTTTCTTCTCTGCCCAAGTATTCAAATATAGGGCAGGTATTTGTTTCATACGCTTGTGCTCATGTGTAGAACTTTCATTTAAGAGTTCAAAGCATTAAGCAATATATAAATATCACTCCCTCCCCAAATAAATATTTCTACAAGAATTCCATATTTCTTAATGCAGTTAAAATCTAAAAGCTTAAAGGAAATATATATGTATTCAACGAGACCAGATTACAGAAGAAGCTGCAAGCAAAGCAAAAATCTGTCAAGCCCAACCAACTCATTTTAATAAAATAAGTAATAAAAACATGTCCTTAAAAAATGTGGACAGATGCTAAACCAGAATGAATGACAGGACACAGGCATAAGCCAGGACTGGCCCAGGCAAAACCAGGACATATGGTCACCCTCCTCATGACACTTATTTGACTTTCAGCCCTAACTCAAGAAGGAGATATATCTATATATCTACATCTATATTTTTTTACCCACATCTCCCAATTCACTAATTGGTGCAGGAAATATGTTCACGAGGTTGATATTGTCAGTTTTTATCTTTAAGATTAGTGATGAATTCCTCAAACCCAAGGAATTGACCTCTCATTTTTTTTGTTAGTGTTATTTTGTTTTTAGAATAGAAAGGCATTTTAATGAATTGTTTTCAGGCTTAAAGGAAGGAAAGGAAGGAAGGAAGGAAGGAAGGAAGGAAGGAAGGAAGGAAGGAAGGGAGAAGGAAGGAATTAACATTAAACAAATTAACATCCAATGGGTTTGATCTAAAAGGTAAAATCAATCAACTTGTTTTTATTTCTTAACTTTTGAGGGGAGAAGATAATTAGGTTTATTTATTTTAATGGAGCTACTGGGGATTAAACCCAGGACATTGCACATGCTAAGCATGTGCTTTACCACTGAGCTATACCCTCCTGCCAAAGCAATCAACTTGTTATCCCCTGAATAACAATATAAGTGAAGCATTTAAAGAGAAAATAGAATGGAGCTTAGTGAAAAGAAAACCAATATTCTAATATGGGAGAGTTCAGATATCCTGTCCTCATTTTGCCTTGGGCTGAGGACTCAGTATAATATTAGTGTGGATATGTCTTCAAGGCCCCAAGAGATTGCAGAATTAAGGTGTGTAGCCCAGGGGTATTGACATAAAAATTCAGATTTGAATAGGGCATCCACTAAGGACAAACTAAGAGGAACTGGGCTGTGTAGCAGCTGGTGGGGTGTTATATTAAAAAATGTTAAAAAGTTTATATTCAGTTACCTCCCCTCTGGTACTTACTACAATCCTTTAATATTGCTAAACCAAGTTTTCTTATCTGTAAAACAAACATGCTACTATCCTCAGGGGAGAGGATGTTATGAGATGAAATAACACGATAGGGCATAATCAGCCCTTAAAAAATATTCATTGAATTTTAAGTGTTGAAAATGAATTAGATAGAAACAAACAATTATAGAGAAATAAAATAAACATATTGTGATAAAAATATTGTTAGCAGCCTATGAGTATCTAATATAAATTTTAAGAGAATACCTGTGAATGATATTATATTTTCACTTACATACTTGAAAATATCCCAGTCATTCATTATGCTTAACCTAAGGGTACAAAGTTAACTAAATAGCACAGCTTTAAGGATAGAGTTTCACCAATGAAATTTCACTGTACAAGTAATGGTTTGGGGAACTTCATATCTCAAAGTGTTTTATTTTGGGGGTTTTTGTTTTTAATTTATGGATCAGACCACTGTTACCATAATTTGACATTAGTACATAATGCAGGGTAAAACCAAGCCTGTAACAAAAATTAGTTGATAAAGATGAAGACTGAATAGATACCACTTTAAAAGTTTAAAAAGCATAAGTAAACTGGAAAACAGCAATTCACTATCACACTGATTATACACTGACAATAAAGCATTCTTCCAGAAATGGAAAAAAGTGGGAATTCCCAACTGTCTGTGTAATAAAAGCTTTGCAACTTTCCTGGGATGCCATATTGTTTAGATTTTCAGTAAATTTTAAAGACATGCAAGTTTTTTTAGAATATAAAATTTTAGTAAACTTTATTTAATAGATTATTCATTTTTCTTATATCATCTTTAAAAATAAATATCTAAAAATAAAAATCTGTAAGTTAGGTGTGCTTACTATTTGATCTGGATATATTTTTGAACCACATTTAGCAATGTCTCAAGATCACGTTTTATGTCAAGCTGATCCTTGGGGCTTTTTCTTATTTTCTACTTTCATTTTTTTTCCTCACTCATTTCTCCATCCTTTTTTTGTTTTGTTTTATTTTTATGTGGAAAATAATATTAGTTTTAAACAGTTATTTGGTTTTTTAATCAGTTATTTGTACCTCTGAAAGCAGGCTCATATTAGTTTCTAGAATGATGTAGGGAATAAATTAATAAGCTTTTTTTTTTAAAAAAAAATTAAAGCCCTAGTAGTTCAGAACAGGATATTATATTCTTCAGTTTCACAATAAAAGTGTGCACTTAGGCATTCACAGCACATGAGAGCTTATAGCAAGACAGTTTTAAAGGAGATCCCCCTCTGAACTTCTTCATTATTACCTGTGGCTCTAGATCATGAAATTAGCTGACTAAAACCCAGTTCATCAGAAGAGACAGGACAACTCACTTTTTAAGTTGCAACAGTAATTTTATATCACACACTATTCTGCCTTATTACTACATCCATTTCTTGTCAACAAGACTCTCGGCGACTTGCATATTTTACTGAATACAGCCTTATTTATGAGGCTGACACAGTTCTTTACAATTAGAAACGTTAGGTATCCATTGCTAAGGGATTTAAAAATATAAATCTTTGTGTACATAATTTTTTATTTTATGTAAGTATATAAATACATATTATATGTACATGCATTGTTCCCAGAAACGAATGATGTAAGCACATTTCTGCTACCTGAATTATATGAATAACAATTTTTATCCAGCAGCTACAAGAACTTTTAATATTGCAAGGTGAGAATACATATTTACACATTTGAGGGAGTGTTCTTTTATTAGATGATTGAAAAAGTTGCCTCTTAGGACGTGATGTCCTTTGTTTATCATGATTTATGTAATATTAGCAAATTGCATCTGTAATGAAGGTTTGTTTGTGCGCTGACAGTTGTGGAACTTAACTGTACTAAAATCGCCCTGTCAGATGAAAAAACAGCGGTTAGAACTTAGCTCAGTTCAACACATAACATGATTTATTTCAACCTGATTAGTGATGAATAACTATCAGAATTTAGGTACTAGTAGGATGACACAGCACAATGAATGGTAGAAATTAAATATTTGAGAAGACAGTAAAAACAGCCTTCATAATGTCAAGCTATCCCTTCCCACAGCATTTCCGATTTTCTGCCATAAACATGAGGCCGCTAACAGGCAGATGGTCAGCCAGCCAGTCTCCATCACCTTGTCACCTGATCAGTGCCACCAACTGCTGATTTGAAGTTCTGGTGACGTTGGGCTTTTCCAAGTAGTGGCCTTGCTTGGAACCCCTCTCATCCCATCTCTTTAAACAAGGGGCAGTCTTGGGGTCTCCTAGGGAGAATCTGGCACAAGAAAAGAAATCTCAGAAAGGCCCAACAGTCAGGGCTTGCAACAGAATCTTTTGCTTTCAGTCTGAGTGCTTTGCTACAAAACAAAAACAACAAAAACAAAAACAAAAAACCTAACTTTGTTACAAATAAACTATCTTAATTTAAAAAAAAAAGCAAATGAACATTCTCTAACCTTCTGCCTTTCTAATATTTGATACAAGATACCAGGTGTGGCAGAATCTGCAAGGATAGAGGAATGTGCAAACTGATTAAAAAAGAGCAGGATACAGGGAAGGTCTGAGCTGGAGAACCAAGAAGCAGGCAGATCTGATCTGATGACAAGACGGATGTTTCTGCAAAGATATGACTACTGCCAGAAGCCACCGGCATCAATGCTGAACCTTGCTTGCTATAATCATCATGGCTCCTAACTGACCCTTCTTTCCTGGGTCACTTGCTCCAGAATCAAAGCCTCAGGCTGCAGCATCTGATTGGCTGGGCTTGGGTTACATGCTATGCCCTGGCTCCTGGGGAATTACCAGGTAGATGGAATATCTGTCCCTGTCACTTTTGTAGGGAGAGGCAACAATGCATACCCCAATCTGATAAACTGTGCCCAAATACCAAGAGGGGACTGGACGCTCCACTGTCAAAGCACAGAACAAATGCCCAGGGATGCCTGGGTGTTGAGACCAAAGAGAGGTTCTCTGCTGGGTATGGAGAAGAGATGGGGTTTCAACCCACCTCCAATGCACCTACTTTGTCAGCATGATTGTACCTTGAAGAAGAGCCCTGGAAGAAGCAAGGGGGGAAAGCCTGTCGTGCCAGAGCCAAGATGTTCTGTGGCTGGATCCCTTCTTAAAAGGCAGAATATGGCGGGGAAGGGGAGCCTTTCCCAACCAGAGGAGGATGGAGCAGACTGGAGCCTTGGACCTGCAGGAGGTCTGGCAGCAGCCGTGGGTGGGTACCAGTAGGTGATGACAGCAGGGAAAAGGCATGGGGGTGGGGGTGGCGGCTCTCCAGGAACCTCACGCTGGCAAAAGAACATTTCAGTGCTCCGGAGCTCACGGCTGGGGAGGCTCAGGGAGACATCTGACTATAGGAGTGACGGGTATTTTCCCCTAAAACATATCATGTCTTACTAATTAAATTTACTACTACCCTGAAAACTCCTTTTTGTGTAACTTTTTAAAAACAATTGGATAATCCCAACTCTTGGCAAAGCATTTCCTGACCGAAACCAACCCATGCTGTCTTCTCCATGATCTAAATTGGTTAAAACTCTTATCAGGCAATTGGTAAGACTTAAAACTTAAAAGCAGACACTGCCTGTGACCTTCTCTAATTGTTTCTGCCCCCAAAAGATCTGTCTTTTCAACCAGTTTGGGGGCCCTGTGAAGACACTGTACTGTCAGACTTTGAAATCCCCTAAGTCTAGAATAGGTGCTCAATAGATACTGCTTTCATCGGGGGTTTACCCCAAGATGGAGTGGACAGAAGCCAGAAGGGAGATGGTCTGGGTGAAGCCTGTCACACAGGGGTCAGGGGATAGATACTCCATTCAACTGTCAACCTTTACTCCCTCAGCAATAAAAAAAGGGACAAAGATGATGAAGCTAAAAATTCCGTCACCAAGACTGAGCTCAGAATGTTATCACGAGCTAATAAAAATACAGCAAAATGCTTTCAAACATACTACTTTTGAACACACACTATTAACTGCTATTAGCATCAAACAAAAACAATTTCCCTGGCAGAATTTCGAATACCATGGCAGGTTGTAGACAGAAGATATTTTTGGAAATAGAGTCCATTGTTGAATGCCTCCAAATATACCATATAGGGAGTCATAATTTTGCTTAAACTTCCTCTACTGTCGTTTCCGGTCCCGATGTGGCCGTGTAAGCCTGGGTCTGCACCTTATCCAGATTGCTCCACTGTCTCTTCACATCTCCCCCCTTCACAGTAACAGTACCTTATATTTATACAGCACTTTACAGTTTATAGAACACTTTCACACCTACTGTCTCATTTGATCATCTTTGCACACACACAAACAAAAAACCACAAGAGAGAAGTGTTAATACTTAAAAAGCTCCCCTAAATGTTTGAAGCTCTGAAGGTAAAGTAAAATTTCTTCAGTGAGACAGCTCTTTCTTTGAGAAAACTTTTGCAACAGCGAAATCATCTCCAATACTTAGTACTCAAGACAATGACCTGAAAACTTTCAGGGCTAGTTTTACAACTTTTAAAATCTCTACCCCGAATTTAAATGGAATAACATCTGTAGCCCCCTGTACCTTCTACAGCACCTTATATTTACATAGCACTTTACAGTTTACAGAATATTTTCATATCTACCATCTCACTTCAATTTGCACACACACAAAGGTCAAGACGTGAGGCCAAAATCATGGCTTATTCATTCATCTTTGTATCTCTTGGGATGCAAAGTACCCGATACCTATGAGATATTAAATAAATGTTTACTGGACTAACTGTGAAGGAAGGGGATGAAGAAAAACAAGAAGTTAAGGGAAAGAATGACAGGACACAAAAACCAGGAAGATTAGTGTCCACGGAGATACAGAAAATTGCTATCATTTTTCTCTGAGCAGAAACTCCACTAAATTACATCAATATTCAATTCTCACATATATCCTTTGTGTTGAGCACTTGATTATAGGTTTCACAAAGAGGGGACTTATTAAATATTGGAATTGGGAGATGTTCTCTTTACTATTTTTAAAAATGGCATATGTTTGAGACTCAAAAACTTTCAGTCAAATAGGGAATGAAAATAATCCTTGCATGGGCTCAGCCTCAGCTCTCAAATTGACTCCTTCTCTCGTTACTGATGTTTTAAAATGAGAGTGTTTCAGTGCCTCTGCAAATGAATCTTTCTAAAAGGTGATGTGGAAATCTTAAATCTTTTAGAACAATCAGTTGCTATCCTGCACTTAAAACAGTAAAAAAAAAGAAAAGCGAAGAAAAATGTTTGTAATCATACTTGGTTGGTTTAAAATTCCAGCAAGTTTGCAGACCATTTCTAAACATACCTGCTGCAAATATTTCAAACTGAAAGCAAGATAAGTAGTCCTCTCTTTTATTGGAACCAGACTGAGTGAAAATAAATATAGTGGTAACAGATTCAACCACGAACCCAAGTCAACCCCATAGAAAATTGAAAAGAAATAACTTGGAAAAATATGATCAATTACTCAAAATGAATGCATCATCCGTTGACATAGAAACACTTCATGTCAATAATAAAAGAGATGTGGTTGTCTTTAAATCAAGATGGAAGAGAGCTGAATGAACACTTCTCTTCACTCCCCAAACCCCTCTGAAAAGGACAAATGAATACACAAATGTAAATGTAAAAGAGCATTGAACATTTGGAACAATTATGGATTTCCTGGAAGATCTAAAGCAGATGGGGATACATCAATGTCAAAATTCAACCACATTATCATTATCTTAACCAGAGAAGACTTTAAAAAACCCTAAGATAAGGACATTTCATGTAGAGGAATTGGACCTCAGGCAGTCAAGAGAAAAATTACAGCGTGTAGGACACCAATGAGAGTAACTGAGTCGTAAGGTGGATAACATTTTTTTTTTTTTTGCTATCTGTAAAAAACAAAAACAAGAATGAGTACCTTCTATAAAAGTAGGAATTCTGACATGGAGGACTCCAACAATGGGCACAGGTACTAGAAATGCCAGACAAATTCCTAAGGTAAACATACCCTGGGGCACTCAAGGAAAGCTTGAGCTGGTTTCAGGTCAACAGCTTGCCCATTTTGTCTTCTGAACAATAACCAGAAGCCAAACTCTTGTCTTTAAAATGTGTCTTTACTGCCAAACAAACAAACAGGAAGATCATTCAGTCAGTGGGCATATACTGATGCTACCAAGGCTGTACAATCTGAGACCTGTAGAGAAAATCCAGTAACTTGAAAAAGAGGCAACAGCCTACGATCCCAAAGACAAATCTGAATAAACAGTTTAACCACAAAACAGGACAAAGATTAAAAACGAGTAGAGCTAATGCCCTCAGAACTAATATCCAAGAGAATAGTGAGAAAAAAGCAAAAAAAAAAAAAAGAATTTTAATTATACAGCACACATGACTTACTATAAAAAAGCATAAATACCAAAATTAAAATTAAAACAAAATAATAGAAGGCTAAGTAGCAGAGTGGACCCTGATCAAAACTGGGGACCCAGACTGAGCATGGGGACCTCCCTGCTGAATGCAATTGACAAGAACTGGACAGCGTGAGAGATAAGTTACAAGACATAGAGATTAGCTGTAGATAGTCTAGCATTGATCCAGTAGGAGTTTTAGAAAGAGGTAACAGAGAAGAAGAAATAACCAAAGGAAAAAATGTATCAATGCCGTAGGAAAACTCCATAAAATCAAACCAACATATAAAGATAAGGAGACTATGTCAAGGCCAAGCTGTGAGAGTAGGAAGACCCTGACCTCACCTCCTCACATGGGAACCAAAATCACAATTATTTACAGAGCAGCTACAGAAAGAAAAACCAGAGTCTAGCTGTAAAAGATCTTTTACAACTAAAGACATAAAGAAGGAACCACAACAAGACAGGTGTGATGGCAGAGTCATAGTATAGGCAGGACCCATACCCTCAGGTGGGCAACCCAGAAATGAGAGTATAATTACAATTACAGAGGTTCTCCCCAAGGGGTGAGAGATCTGAGCCCCACGTCGGGCTCCCTAGCCGGGGGGTCCTGCACTGGGAAGACGAGACCCCAGAGCATTTGGCTTTAAGGCCGGTGCACTTTCAGGAGATCCAGAGGGCTGAGGGATACAGAGACCACTTTTAAAGAGCACACACACACACATACACGCTCCAGGACCCTGGACAGAGGCAGTAAATTAAAAGAAGCCTGGGTCAGACCCACCTGCTCATCTTAGAGAGCCTCCCAGAGAGGCAGGAGGCAACTGGAGCTCAACCTGGGGACACAGATACTGGTGGCAGCCAATCTGGGGAGCTCTTTCTCCCACGTGGGCACTGGGGCCAGCAAGGGCCATTCTGGAGTCCTTGTTTCACATATTGTGAAAGGCAAACTATTGCCACATTGTCATCCCCACTGGTTACTTTAAGAAATGAGCTTATCCCCATTAGTGTCCTATTTTCTTCCACGTGAAAGCATTAGGCATCTTGTCTATGCAGCTAATATTTCTTTGGCTATAACTAAATTGGATACAACTTATTCCCTATAGGGCTATTCCACAGGGGGAAAAATCCTTTCAGAGAAGCCAGTTTTACATGTTTTATTTCTTTTACTTTCTCAAAAGTCAAATTAATCTCACCTGCCTTGTTTACACTTTTTAAAACACTTCTGCAGGAATTAAAAAAAAAATCCTTGATCTACCGAAGACAAGCAGCCTTGGCTAGCCAGGGGTGGGACTAGACTTAATGAAGCATCCATTCCATCTCTGCTGTTGGGCAGTGAGAGACAGAGATAGAGGATGAAAATGAACAAGAGAGAATTCATCACTACTATAAAGGAACCATGGAACTTCTAACTAGGCTGTAGTGCTAGAACCTAAAACAATTTAGAACAGAAGGATCAAGACAAACAAATAGTACCCACAGACTACCCATGAGAAGGGCTATTCTGTGATAGCATGTGACAAGGGTCCCAGGTTTCCTCTGACAACCAGAGAGAAGTAGATCTGTTACCAAGACAAACAGCTACTGATACAATACGGAGGAAATGACTCAATTTTTCCTCTTAGAACTTCTGCAGGTGAAAAATAGAAGAAAGCATTTACTAGTTTCTTGAATCAATGGAAAACCTGTGAACACCAGCTTTAAAATGTTCACTTCACTACAGGACTTCCCAGAAATATTGATCCTGATGCCCCAAATTAAGTGTTCTTCTCAAGGCAAGCAAAGGTGTTTTTCCCTTCCTTAACTAAGCCATCTCTGCTGGCTCAAGTCAGTTTTGCCAAAAATCAACTAAATTATCACCAACATTTGTCAAATGTATCAACTCTTGTAAAGAATATGTCAATAAATTTAAAAATTATAGTCAACAACTACATACCCCCTTTTTTAGTCTGTTATGAAAACATCAGCATTAATTTTTTAATTCTATCAATTAAAATTTAAAATATCAGTACTTCATATGTGATGAAATTCATTTTGCCATTTTTTTTAGTTCTTTCACATTCTGTGCAATTTCATTTTTTTATATTTTAGGCTTTAAGTAAGTTTATTTCACCATTATTTCACCAAATGTCATATCAACCATAATTTGGTAATTACTACCAAAATAGTTAATATTCTAAATCAATTTACTTGATTTGGAACATTTATAGGTAAAGTTATGTTTATGGTCATTGAAAATCAAATTTTACTCTAAATTTTGGTTGTATCTGAATATGAATGACACATTTCTGAATATTAAATATATTCATAGGAAAACTAAGTCATCCTATGACCTTTTAAAAAATACCTTTCAACCAAATAATTCTTTAAATTATTGCTATGAAGACAAAAATCCAATAGACTAAAATTCACAGAAATATTTAAAAACTATTAATATAGTCCTACAATATGAATTGCTATAAAATTTATAAATTTATAAATGATTAAATAAGTTAAATCAATGCTATTTGAGAATTAAAAAGATCCTTTAAAAGACGTAAAATAAAAAGAGACATGAAAAGGAATTTAAAAGTGATTACCATAAGTGAAATAATTCCCATATGAAGTATTTGTTAGATTCATTAAAAATAGTAAATAAAACAATGTATTTATAAATGCAGTCATAAAAATTAAGCAATTCAGCAAATGAATATTCATTAGATATATTCAAGAAGAAATGGTAATTTCGATAAATTCTGCAAATCAGTCATCTAGCAAATAGTTTTGGGGGAACTGATGAGCATTTAAGCTTTCTTTCGGGTCTATCAGAGTGTTACCCACCAATGCATTTTAACTATTGAAATTTCTTCATCCTAACAGCTTTGATTTGGCTGACATCTGAAAATCCTTCACTTGCAAGATAAGCATGAAACGGGATATCCCATATCTAGGAATACGGTTAGCAATTTATTTAGTTACTCAAATACGTATATGGATTATGGCAAAGTCAAAAAGAAATGCTACCCATAGTCTGTGTAAAAAAACTTGTGGAATGCAGGTCAATTTTCTTCAAGAATTAGCTTTTTATTAAAAACAAATTTTAAAAATCTAGAATTCCATGCTTTTAATATAAAGCACTAATAATGACCTAATTTAAAAATATACTTCTATAAAGGATCACAGTTGTCAAGCAAATAACATTTTTCTAAATTTGTTATTCCTAATTTATAGAACAATTTTGTTAAAGCAGTGCATAATTATAGACAGATTTTTCTTAGACTTTTGAGAATCATCAGATGCTCTACAAAAAGTGTTAGCAAACTAGGGCTCTTGTGCTAAATTCACCCACCACCTATTTTTGAAAACTAAGTTTTGTTGGAATATAGTCACACTCATTAACTTACATACCATTTATGGCTGCTTTCATGCTACAATTGCTGAGTTGCATAGTTGTGGTGGAGAACTTGAAATCTAAAATATTTACTGTCTGGCCCTTTACAGAAAGATTGCTGATGCCTGAGCTAGAATATATTTGAATATTCCACGACAAGGAGCCAAAGATCATAGTTGGACCAATGTCATGGTAAATGTTACACTTGAAACACTCGCTAAAGCCCACTAAAAAAATAAGCGAAAGTATAGAAGCAAAAACTGTTCCAGCAGTACTTGGTCATAAAGTGGGAATCCAGTAAAATAGAAAATACACTTATAATTTTATTTGATCGTTCATAAAAATAAAATTACATCTTTTAGAACCTATTAAGAGCTCATGGACCCCAAGAATATATCTGAGGAACTTAGTATGTCCATAGTAGTTGTAAGCCACAGTAATAGATAAACATAAATATATAAAAATACAATTTTACAGCTTTTCCTGATTTATGGAATCACTGATTTATTCAGCCAATGAGTGCATGAGAGCTGGTAAAAGTTTATTCCCAAGGACTGTTTTGATTTTTACATACGCAATTTAAAAACATTACTTAACAAAAGGGAAATACTCATATCTACAGTTCCACTGTATCTTGGAACTCCATGTGAGTTTGTAAAGGAAATTCTGAAAAGAGAATCACTTCAAGATTAAGGCAGTTTTGACCTGATCATATGCTTTTGAGTCTTACAACTAAAATGAAGGACAAAACTAGGGTGATGTAACTTGAGTCAACAACAAGGTAGAGTAAACTTTACTCAACCAATCGTGGTTTTTTTGGCTATTTTAGCAAAAAGCTTTATTGTTGTTCTTTAATGCTATTATTTATATGTATATACATTTATAGATAGAAGATGATAGATAGATAAATAGATACACAGATAGGTAGATAGATGGATGCTATTATGTATGGTAATTTATTACCATACATCACATAGTTTGAAAAAGCACTGCTAATTTTAGTTATGAGTTTTTCAAGTTATTCCCTGTAGATTAGAGGTTAGCCAAATTTGGCTCATAATCCCAATTTGATTGGGGAGAAATTTTTTAAAAAAAGAATAATGTTTCATGATACATGAAAATAATATGAAATTCAAATTTCAGTGCCTATAAGTAAAGTTTTATTCAAAGACAATCATGCCCATTTGTTCACATATTGTCTAGGGCTGCTTTCATGTTCCAACGGCAGAGTGGAGTTGGAAATCATAGATATTTAATAAATTAGATATTTACTATCTGACATATTATAGAAAATAATTTGACCACCCCTGCTGAAGACTGTACAGATGTTTGGAATAAGCAGAAAAACTTACTGGATGTCTCCCATGAAATACCATGCATTGTCCCCCACCCCCTCATCATCCCCCATGGAAAAAGCCAGTTACACCTCTTTTTGTAAATTCATTTCAACATTTCTTCGCTCCACATCAATTTGAGATTCGCTGACCTCTCCTTTAAACACTGCAACATCTGCATACTTCCCTTTCTGAGAATAGGTCAAATGAAATCTTTGACACCAGTTTATTTTGCGTCTGTATGAAAGTTGCGATTTTTCCTTTTTCAAATATATCCTTCAACAGAACAAAAAGAACCCATCAAAGAATACGTATTATTCCCCCTGCCCCACCTCTTACACCATGTGAGGGGCAAGCATGCAAAAGTGATCTGTTTACGCTCTGCCCTTTCAATATATGAATAAAAGACAAGGCACAGGAAAGGTGCCCTTAAGCAACACAATAATTTGGGAAATGCCAGGTGTTTATACAAGGCTTTCTTTTGGAGAGACTTTTTTTGAAAATGAAACAAAAGGCATATTCAAGTGTAAAGGACATTCATTTCAAGCCAGTAAGGGCAAGATGCAAAACTTTTTTTTTTCCTTTCTTTAAGAGGCACTCTCTGCAAAAAATAAAACCACGGGATAATGCACCCCACTGGGTTGTGTCAATACAGCAATATCGCCCAGACAATCTGGGAAGGTGATTCCAGAGGAGAGTTACCTACCCCAACAAGGCTTAATGCTGTTTAATCTGGTTCCTTTAAATGCATTTGACTTCTAGAATTGTTACCTACTGTTATTTTTTAAAACATATGTGGGAATAATTTTTATTATTTTCTCACTAAATCCCAAAATGAGACACTCATTTTGCCAACTGGAGTTTGCCCAACTACTGTTTGCAACTGGCAAAATACGAACTTACAGTTTGAAGCCGAGAAAATGAGCATGTGTGAGTTTGTGTGTGTACACTGTGTGCGAGGGGTTAACAACTTGCTCAGAATGCAAACCATGAGAAAACCTCCGAGAATGTTTCGAACAATGGTTATACTTTTGGATAAATGTGGAGAGTAAATATAAGATAATTACTTTGACAGAATCACCGGTAATTGGAACACATGAGCTCTAATAAGTTTGAACCAATTTTTTCGTAAGATTTAAATCGCCTTTTAAAAGAAAAAGGGCAAATAAAGCATAGGAGCATAAAAATGCTAACTACCTATAGCATCTGCTATAGTGATAATAATCCTCTTTTAAATTGTCTCTTCAGGAGAACTTTTTGTCCAGATTAAGATCATGTGAGAGATATGATACACATGAAAATAAAGGCCCATTTAAAATGAAATTATTTCTTACAGAAAAAACCATTTGCAAATCTTGTATCTAGTGGAGGGCTTGTATCCAGACTATACCTCTTATTACTCAATAAATAATAATAATAATTCAATACAAAATATGGCAAATGACCTGAAGAGACATTTCACCAAAGAAGACATCAAATAGCTAATAAGTACATGAAAGGACATTCCGTATCATTTGTCATTAGGAAAATGCACATTAAAACCACACTGAGATACCGTTACATGTTCATCTGGATGGCTATAATCAAAACACAGACAGTAACAAGTTTTGGCAGGGATGTGGAGAAAAAGGAACCCACATATATTACTGGTAGAGATGTAAAATGATAAAACACTCTAAAAATAGTTTGGCAGCATTTTAAGAAGTTATACATAAATGTTCAATGACCCAACAATTCCGCTCCTATGAATTACTCAAGAGAAATAAAAACACATGTCTACAAAAGACTTGTACATGAATGTTCAAGTTGTACTGTACTTGTACAGTAATAGCAGTATTACTCAGAGCCAAAAACTAGAAACAATTTAAACGACCATCAGTTAGTGAATGGATAAACCAAATGTGGTATATCCAAGCAATGGACTACTATTCAGCAATATAAAGGAACAAATTACTGACACATACTACGACATGGATGAACCTCAAAAACATGATGCTAAGTGAAAAAAGACAGATTCAAAAGACTCTGTACTGTATGGTTTCATCTGTATGAAATATCCAGAAAAGGCAAATTTCTAGAGACAGAAAGCAAATCATTTGTAGCCTGGGGGTGGCAACAGGGATTGGCTACTAACAAGATGGTGGGAATTTTGTGGGTGATAGAAATGCTCTAAAACTAGACTATGGTGATGGTGGCATAACTCTCTACATTAACTAAAAATCACTTAATTGTACACTAGCAAAAAATTCATGAAATATAAATTAGACTCAATAAAGCTGTAAAATATCTACTGAAATTTTTAAATTCTATAGGCATTTTATGACACAAGTTTGAATAATTTTTCCATTAAATCCCCCCCGAACTAAATCATATATAACAAAGTCTCACCATTTTGGTTGAATATTTTGAACACAAGGCAGAGGATCATCTAGAACCCAGTGACTTGCATTGAAAAAGAATTCCACAGCATTGTCCATCTCTAAATTTGCATTTCTTCCACTCATCCTGCAATAATCTAGTGTCTCAAAAATCCATCTTAAAAATTCACTCTCTGGTCAAAGGTGTCTGAGGAGCACTGCACACTGCATTTACCTCTTAGAGAGTCATAGATCATCCTAGCATTATAAAGGTTCTGAGAAGTCCTGCATCAACAACAATACAGGTTGACTTTAAATCCCATTTTTAAATGAAATACCATTACTGTCTAGAATGTTCTAGAGAACGACATGTCCTTGTACCTTGAACTAGTTTTATTAAATTAAAAAATTTTCCATTTTTGCTTTAGATTATCTCGGATACAAAGTCTTAGATGTGCAGTTGAAACATTTCTGTATCCAAGTTCTATCTCTTCTTCTATAGCTGCATTCACTACCCTAAGCTGGTGTTTATCATTCCATACCCATTATTATACTATTACTACACACATATATGTCTGTAAATGATATATATTTTTATATAATCTAAACTTTGTATGAGCAGTGACACACTCACCTTTTTCTCCCTCAAAATTGTGTTCTGAGATTCTTCCATGTTACAGATGGTTCACCTTCACAGGTGTTTAGTAATTCATTATATGATTACATGCAGAATTTCCTTACCAAATTTTCAGTAAATTTTGCTTTACAAATAATAATGCAACAAGCATTCCGGACATACCTCTTTAGATACTGGTAACAGATTATTTTCTAGATCGTATCTCAAAAAGTGGCATAGCTCTGACAAAAAGTATGCCCATGTTCAAGTTTACTATAACTTGCCAAATTGCTCTTCCGGGGGGGCTATTTCAAGTCATAGTAATATAAGCATATTTAAAACCTGTTTTCTCCAAATTCTTGCCAATACATGTTCTATTCAGATTTTCAAAATTTATACTGATGTACAAATGTGAAATGTGTTAATTTGCATTTTCTGGGTTACTGTCGAGGTTGAGCACTTTTTCTGTTTCCTCTCCTCTGTTCACTTACTATGAGAGTTTCCTTCCTGATTTGCCTTTGTCCACTTCGTTTTAGACAAATAGAAGGAGTTCTTCTAAATTCTGTACATGAAATCCTTTGTCAGCCATGCACATGGTAAATATCTACTTCTAGCCTATAGCTTGCATTTCAACTATCTTAATGGGCAATGTTGTTGTGGTTGTCATAGTTGAATAATCGTAAATTTTAATTCAGTTGCATTTGTCAAACTTTTTTATAGTTTGTGCTTTTTACATATTTTTAAATGCTTCCCTTCCTATGATCAGAAAGATATTCTCCTATATTTCATTTTTTATTACTTATTTATTTGTCTTTAGTCCACTTAAAACTTAAGAGTTAACTCATCCTTTCCCAATTCATTTGTAATATCTCTGCCCTATGGTTTTTACACATATCGAGACCTGTTTCTTGATTCTGTATTCTGTTCCACTGGCCATTTTTCTATGCCTGCCCCATTATCTTGTTATCTACTTATTGTAATTTAATAAATAATAAATCTGCCATCTGGTAGAACAGGTCTCCAAATTTTGTTGTTATTCTTCAGCATAATCTTGTGTGTGTTTTTCATTCTAACGGGACGTACATTCTCCAGAGCTTCCTACATAGACAAACATCTCCCATCCCTTCTAATTCATGTATCTCATTTCTCTTTTTATTATCATATTACATGTGCTAGAACGTCTGGTACAATATTAAACAAACGATGTAACAGTAGGATTCTTGACTAGCTGCAAATTTTAATAGGGATGTTTCTAAAGCTTCACTACTAAATACATTAAGTGTCAGTTTTAGATAAATACGTTTAATCAGGTTAATACAATTCTATGGCTATTTTGCTGCGGAGTTTCCCAGTGAAGAAGCACTGAAAACTGTTAAATTGTTCTGCATGTGATTATGTGTTAATGTGTCATTCAGCCTTTGCTGAGTCACAAGATGTCTCAAAACTCAGTGGGTTAAAACAATAGTTTTGGTTCTTTTTTTTTATTATGATTCTGTGTGTTGGCTGAGCAGTTCTACTGTTCTCACTTTGGCTCAGTTATGAGGCATCTTCAGCAGGAAGGTCAAAGGGGCTCAGTGGGACCACTGGGGCTCCCTCTCCACTCATCTTTTCATTATGCAAGAGGTTAGTGCTCACTTCTTCACATGACAGCATCCAAGCAACGTGAGAGGGGCAGACCATATGCACAGCACTTTCTAAGCCTCTTCTTTCATCATAGTTGCTAAAGTCCCATTGGCCAAAGCAAGTCACAGGACCAAGCCCAGGTTCAAGGGTGGAGAAATGGACTCCACCTCTTAATGGATGGAGCAGTGAGGAATATTTGCTGTTCTTGACAATCTAGAGTTTTCTTTATTTTTTTTAAGAAGATAAATTTTATATTCATTTTGCCACAATAAAAAAAGGAAAAACTGTTCTGTTTGTTTGTTTTTTATTCATCACATTCCAGCAATTTTAAACAATTAGAGTCTCCTTTATTAATGGAGTATATTACATTACAGTTTTTTCTGATATAGAACCATACTTTTCCTGTGATACAGATATCCTAGTATCTGGTCATTTTCTACATAAATGTCACACACAAAACACTGAATTCACTTTGTTAGATTATGTATATATATATATTATATATATGTACATATATAATGTAATATAATATTATGTCTAATGTATATATAATATAACATATATATGTTTGCATATTCAGAAGGAATCAGTCCCTAATTTTCTTTTCTATAGCTACCCTTGTCCTTGTTTTATAGCAAGATTTCTAGGTTAAGAAACTTTTATTTATTTATTTTTTTTCTGAAACAGTTTGTCCAGATTAGTGATTATCTGTTTCTTAAATAGAAGAGTGAATATCTTTTCCATCAACTTACTGTTGTCTGTGCAAGGCAAAGGGACAATAAGGGAGGAGTATGAACATTTTTTAGTTAATCCATGTTTTACTGGCTATTTGTTTATTCAGTTTTTCTATTAAGAGTCCATTTTGGATAGTCATCCATTTCATATAAACTTTTCCATTTGCTTAAAGATGCTCACGAAAATCACAGAGATTTAAAAAAAATCTATGTGCCTCTTTTTATTCCAAATTCATTTTTTGTGTCTTTTCTCTTTTTCCAGATCGATCTTGACAGATATTTATCATTAATTTCTTCAAACAAAACTTTTGGTTTTGCTGATCATCTCTTTCTTACCCTTATAACGGACATTTTTGATCTTTGTTCCTCCTTCTTTTTTCCTCCTCTGTTCTTTAATTTTATTCTACTTTTCTTATTCCAACTTCTGGAGTTGAATGAAAAATAGAACAAGCCAGGAAGATGACAAGAATAGATGTGAGAGTGATCAGAGCAAACGCCAGCACACAACCCTTCCACGTCAATTTTCTTCTTGATAAATATCTCTGAATGTTTGTTGGAGCAAACTTTTTTAGTCTCACTATCAAAAATTTTCCACAAAAGTAATTGACAAGAAAGAAAAACCATATTATTGGAAAGAAATACGATGTTGTAAAGATGTGAATCCTCCCTAAGGTAGCTAGTATTTGTTAATATTCTAGACCATCTCCCACATTGCATATCTTTTATAGTCCCATGCTATATTCATGTCTCTAATCAACTAAACTAATTTAAGTTCTATTTTATTCTATTTCCCCTAACCAATACCCTTTTCTGTGCTCACTCTATAAAATTACACATGGCCATCACTTATCAGCAGAAATATTAAATGCAATATGCATTTCAGATTTGGTGCAACAATCTAACAATAAGCTCTCACAGAATATTTTACAAAGAGTACATCCTTGTAGCCTGTCAAATAGTCTTTTGGGAGGATTTTAAAAGCAAACAAACAAAACAAAATATTTACAAAAATAAACAAATACCTTGGTACTGAGTTGCTTTATATGTATAGTGAGTGAGATTTTATAGCCACAACAGCACTTTTGAATGTTTGAAGTCAGGTTGAGAAGACATGTGAGCCCACCCAAAATGAAACTACTTTTACAAGGGTCAAACTTAATGAAACTGGTAATTGCTTATTCTTGTAATAACACTGGAAATTGCTAATTTCAAAAAGTGCAATATTCCTAAGGTCAAAGCTAATCTTCCATTTTGACAGCCTGCTGCTTATCCAGTGATGAATATCAGACAGTTCAATAGTGGCTTTCATAATTGTTTCAGTAAGCGGCATGGCTCTGTGAATCCTTTGAAATGCCTATTTCAAAAACCTTCAGCTCTGATTGGAAAAGTTGGATTTGGGCAAATGTAGGTCATACTGGATCACCTTTACTGAGTTCTGAAAGTAGGGAGAGGGTGGAAATACTTAATTTTACAGTGTGTTATAGTCTAGTCTGTCCTAACATATAGTCTCCAAATATTTTAGGAGAAAAGATTGATTCGACTTTTAAATATTTTGAGGGCTCAGTATGAAATCCTTGGTACAAATTTACAAAAGTTTCTGGCTGCAAAACTTCTCTGTTTCACCTATTTCTTCTCATTCTGGCCATGTTTAAAAGCATCAGTCTTGTATCAGAAACCCAGATCTTCTTCTGTGTTTTAACAAATACTTGTAATAGCATGTCCATCTCCAGAAGTCTCTCCTTTTCTACTCCTCAGCTCTACTGCAAAACTTCCATGAATGCCATTTACATCACACCCATCATTCTGGTCTTTCCGGCAATGATTAGAGTTGAGATGGTAGACAATGTTCATGGATGCAGACGTCTCCTCCATCTAGACTTTTAGAATGTTTCAACAAGCATCTTTACCCCTGCTTCCACCATGACTTTGCTGAAACAACAATACCCTATTATGGTATTTCTGTGGGATTAAGAAGGGGAATGGTTTTATTGTTGTTGCTACTGTTATTGAGCTCTATTAATTCATTTCAAATTATATATTTCACAAGAAAAGCTAATATATATATATACTTATGTATTATATATATAAATATATATATATATATATACACTTATATATATAAATATATATATATATATATATTTACTCATGAAATACCAATGACATCTTCCAAAGTCCCTGAGATGGAGCTGTTTCTACTTTTAAAGAAGGTGTGTGCCAGAAAGTTTGTTGATTGCCTCATTAACTTTCATCTCAGAGAGTAATAATTATGGCAAAAATAAGCAACAAAGCTGCGTTCCAAAGTTGCTTCTATACTGGATAATTGAAGCAGATTACTGTAATAATTACTGATTAAGTGAAGTATACTACTGTAAGCTCTTCCTTTGAGTTCTATTAATCAGCAATGTTATAAAAAATAAAGTAACATGATAACTGATATTCTTAATGTTGACACCAACCCCCATGATAAGAAAGTATCTTCTGAATGAGTAATAAAGATTATTCAGCAACATAATTCTAGGGGTAGGTGAAATATTTTGTCCCTGCTATTCAAAAATGGATCACGCATGTGCGATATCTGAGCATTACCACATTCTGCAAAACTGCAGAGAAACAAATAATAAACATTACCCCACTCTGCATAAAACCTGAGCAACAATACGTAGCAGTCAGTTCTCTACAAAAACTCAGTGTTTGGAGCAAAGCATATCTTGGCCAAATGAGCAGTATTTATCACATTAAAGACATATTCTTTCTCAACAATGTCACTGGCAGGCACCTCCAACTTCCTGTTTCAAATTTCCTTCTCTGGTTCAGGTCTTTTGACATCACTAACACGATTCCTAACTGGTTTCTTTGTCTCCTGTACCTCGTCTCTTCTAATCCTTCTAAACTCCATTGCTAGAGGGAATTTAAGACTCTGACTTTACCAGCTCAATATTTTGTGATAGTTCTTTATTGTCTATTTGTTAACATCCAACCATATTACTGAGCTTCCAAAACTTGAACCAAATCACCATTCCGGCCTTGAAAAAATCTGCCACCCTACTATCCACCTTTAGGAATGTCCTACTCCAGCAAAATCTGCTGTAGAACCACACTCTCCCTTCCTACCTCACAGATTCTACTCAGAATACAAGTCCCAGTCTAAATGCTGCCTTTTCTAGTCTCCTTAAAGCATCAGCCTCCTTTATCAGTTCATACTCTTTGCTGTTAGTTCTCGGATAACTTTCCATTACACACTGGGTTTTAATCTTACCTCTCCCTCCCTATAGTGCGTCTTGAGACAGGAAGGTTCATACCTTGATTTCAGCCACTCCCTCGACAATGTGTAATACAGGGATCTGCATTAGTGGCGGCTGAACTGATGTTCGAGGCACTGAGTTACAGCCTGGAGATCAGGGGATTGACAGAGCACCTACTTTTTATTCCCTATTCCCAATTATTTTTTCAAATGGACAAAACAATTAAACTGACCAAGTATTTCTGTGATCCAAAAATATGGCAGTGAAAAAAATCTCTAAGTACAAAATTTAATACACTACAAACCAGTGGATTCATTTATTTCCAAGAGGCCTCGGTTCTAGATCTCACCAACAATCGAATGTAGAATTTCCTGGAAAAGGGCCACGCAATTACTGTATTTACTTTCCTGTGCTATTCAGTGTTGCTAGAAGGCATAAATTAATTTTGATAAATGAATAAAGAATTGAATTGGTAATATACCAAGCAAACGTGCCACTGACTCTCATATTAAGAAGGAGAAAAAAAAAGCAAACAAAGCACCACCTTCTAATGTATAATGACATGTTCAAATTCAGTAGCTAACAGTGTGGCAAAAAGTGAATTAACTATGTCAGAAGATGGATGACTTCCCATTAACAGCATTTTAAAATAATGTTAAGCTTATATTAATTATGAAGGCTTTTCATTTTAATTGTCTATAAACAGAAGAGGGTAAGCCAATTTTATGTACTTCAAGGAATTTTTAAGCAGGCTGCTACAGAAATGCACGAAGAATTAGGAGGCTCATTACTTTTAAAAATTACTTTCTTCTGTACATCAGCATGTCCTGGCTCTCTCTCCTTCTCTCTCTCCTTCATCCTCACTTTCTCTCTTGCTCTCTCTGTCTCTGTGTGTACCTACAAATAATACATGTGTTTGTAAATATGGTTGCACTTAAATACTCAGGTATTTAATATGCATGTACATAAAAGACAGTAAATACTGCACTTGGAGGTATCTGTTTATGACTACCAAAAAATGGGAGCACAGAAAGGCTTGGCTATCCACAAAGTATCATGAATTAAAAGGTAGAACATAACAGCAGAGAATTTCGACCCTAGACTAACCAAGAGGTGTCACAAATGCACCCTTATACAGTCAATCTTCATTACTTGTGGATTCCTGATTTGTGAATTTCCTACCCACTGAAATGTATCTGCAACCACAAAATCAATACCTGTGCTTTAGGGTGTTCACAGATCTGCAGAGAGCACTGAAACATCTGAGTCCTCACCTGAGGGGGGACAGGAGGATGCTCTGCCTTCCTGGTTCAGGTCTCGTAGTGTAAACAAGTGTCCTTTTCACGGTCTATTTAGTCACATTTTTCTCATGTGTGTGCTTTCTGTTGGTGATGTGGCTGTGTGAAACAGCCACCCAGCGGAGGGCTGAAGTGCTGTCTAGTGCTCCGAAGCCCAAGAAGGCTGTGAGGTGCCTTCCGGAGAAGGTACGGAGAAGTCAGATACATTTGTTCAGGCATGAGTTCCAGTGCTGTGGCTCCTGAGGTCAATGTTAATGAATCAACAATAATTAAATGAGGTGCAAAGAACAAAATCATGTATTAATCAGTTGACAAAAATGCAGTGACCAGAGGCTCAGCAGAACCTAACCCTGTCCTTTCCCTAGGAGCACCATTCCGTATTTGCTAATTTAGTGTCTACGACAGCTTTAGAGAACACAACTACTGCAGATAATGAGGGTCATCTGGGTAACACACACACAATCACACACATACATACACACACACACAAGTGGAATATAATAGTCTGAAATAAAGTTATGAGACTAAATAATGAAAGGATAGGTAATGTTTAAAAAAAATTACCTTTCCCTAACTATAAATCATGGCCTGCCCAAAATCAATATATTTTGGTAAAACTAAGTCTATGCTGAATTTCAATACAAGGAAGAACATTTTTCTGTTAATGTCTCTGATAACTCTTAAGATTAAAAAACAGTCCTTAGGAAGGAAAAATAAATCATTTGGTGGCCACATTAAATGCATGTCAAATGTTTTAATAACCACAATCTCAGCATTTTCAGATCTTTCCAGAACCTTCTGTCTCTGTAATGTTCTTACATAAACTAGAGGTCTGTGTTGTATGAGAACATTCTTATCCTGTATTTGTGGGACCTCACATTTTTCAGCTGGAAATTGCCAATAAAGTAAGTACCCAGTAATAGACAATGGCCTCCAGCCAAACAACTCCTTGAATTTACATTCTAAAGTTCTGTTAAAATAAATGAGATTGCCTTCATCTATAATTTATGCAAAATTTTCTCTGTTAATTAGCAGGATAATGGAGAAAATGTGGTCCTTACAATATATCATAATTTAGATAGTTTATCAAAATTAAGTCATTTAATTGTCATTAATTAGATTTATCATAATTAGATCTTCAAAGTATTACAAGATACTTTTGTCATTACTAATATTATAGCTGGTCCCATGCTAGAAACAGTATAAAACTATTCCCAGAGACAGCATAGTCATCCCCAGAAAATGGTTAGATTTTCACATTATTAGTGACATCTATTATTGTAGTTCCTTTACAGCTATCCAGCCATCCATGCACATGTACATGCCTTTATATACAGGACAGATATTTACAAGTAAGGGTCACCGCTTCTGTAGAGGTGGTACCGTGTGGTGAAGACTATGGAGACTGTGGCCAGCCAAGGCCATGTCCAAATTCCCACACAACTATGTAACAAGTCACTTAACTTCTCTAAGCCTTAATTTACTCCTTAGTAAAAAATCACTTGATTCCAAAAGTTTAAAAAAAAAACAACTCTGAAAATGCGAAGCTTTTTGAAAGCTTAGCACAAATTCTCTTATCTGCAAACCTCATCTGAACTGGTGGGAGGCTATTTATATTTTAATGTTTCCCACATTGCGTGAATAACAATATGTTTCACCGCTGACTCCAACAGGGCGTTAGGTAACATTTAGTACATGCATCATATGATCTTAATGAACATCTGAAAAATTCTTTTTTTAAATTGAAGTATAATTGATTTAAAATGTTGTGTTAGTTTCTGGTATACAGTATAGTGATTCAGTTATATATATATTCTTTTTCATATTCTTTTTCCTTATACATTATTATAAAATACTGAATATAGGTCCCTGTGCTATATAGTAGGTCCTTGTTGTTTATCTATTTTCTATATAGTAGTTTGTATCTGCAAATCCAAAACTCCCAATTTATCCCTCCATCTTCGCCCTGGAAACCACAGATTTGTTTTCTACATCTGTGAGTCTGTTTCTGTTTTGTAAATAAGTTCATGTGTCTCATTTTTTTAGATTCCACACGTAAGTGATATCATATGATATTTGTCTTTGTCTGACTTACTTCACTTAGTATGATAATCTCTAGGTCCAAACATGTTGCTGCAGATGGCATTACTTTTATTCTTTTTTATGGCTGAGTAGTATTCCATTGTATGTATATGTACATACTACAACTTCTATGTCCAGTCATCTGTCAATGGGCATTTAGGTTGTTTACATGTCTTAGCTTTTGTAAACAGTGCTGCTATGAACACTGGAGTGCTTGTATCTTTTTGAATTAGAGTTTTCTCTAATATATGCCCAGGAGTGGGATTGCTGGATCATATGGAAGCTCTATTTTTAGTTTTTTAAGAAACTTCCCTACCATTTTACATAGTCCATTGTGAAAAATTCTTAATTCCGAAACACATCTAGCCCCAAGGGTTTTGGAGAAGTAGTACTCAACATGAAATAGCTGGGAAAACACATGACAATACATGTAAAGTACGCATGTGTACCTTATAAACACGTGACTACATAAGATCAGACCACATCACTCTAGTCCATATTGCATTTGGCCCCAAAAAAGGAGGGAAAAAGAGAACATAGAAATTCATTGGTTCATTAAACTCTCTCAAGTTGGCCCTATCTGAGTGAGTTCCCTACCTGCCAGGTCCAGGTCTGCTCCTCCTCATTCCCCCGGCCTCCATGCTTGCTTGACTTCCTTTTTCAAATACAATCTATCTCTTCCTTCAAGTCCTAATGTTCTCTCAGGCATCAAGATCCTTTTGACTCAATCAGTACAACTCCGAGCCTCCCAGATCTGTAACTACCCATGCATGTAGAAGGGTAGCCCAAGCTCTACTCCTCCCCTAGACACATTCATACACACACACTCACACACACACACACACACACAACCACATGATCCAAAGGGACCCACCAAGTAGATTCCTTTCCACCCAGCTCCATAGAGGATAATAAAATATATGAAGAGCTGGCTTCCATTCATGTTGATCTACAATGTGATCAAGTAGGAGATCATGGGATTTCCTAATACAGCCAAAGTGATAATACCACTCTGTTCCCTAAAACCTTATACTGGCTTCCTATTTCAATCTGAAAATAATTCAAACTCCTTTCCACCATGGCCCTGTATGGCCCTACATGATTCAGCCTCTTCTTATCACTCAGAACTCGTCTCCTATCTCTCTCCCCCTCCAGCCCTGTCTGCCTTAAGATCTCTCCTTACCCATAACATTTCCAATGCCCATTTGTTCTCATTATTTAAGTATTAGGTTAATGGTCATTTTTAATGAGTCTTTTAATGATCATCCTATCTAAAGAAATAAGCCTCTTTTCCTCTTACTTACTCCTCTCCCTTTTCTCTTATGTTTTCTTAACTTTGTCTCTCTCTCTCGTAACTCATGTTGTGTGTTTAGGATTTTCTCTGCTCTCCACCATCAGAAATAGAAGCCTCATGAGTGAAGGGTTTTTCCTGAATCATTCATTCCTGGGTCCCTGGCACCTAGAATAGTGCCTGGCATATGGTCGGTGTTCTATAAATGCTTATTGAATGAATCATTGCTTTGACTTGGTAGAAAGTTAACAAATCTCTGAACTTACAAAAATAAACACACTGCTCTCAAAAAGCTTATAGTGTCTCACCATGACAAGGTAAGTTATATATATTACAAAGTAGTACAGAATGATTACTATGTACAATGAAGTGCTATGAATACTGGGGAAAAGGGGAGAGATTCCTGTACGTTAATGTGGTCAGGGAAGGTAGCTTTCAAGAATAGTGCTCTGTCCAGTTCATATGGTGTCCCCAAAGGAAGGCACTGGAATGTTGCTGTAAGCTTATAAGAAGAAACATCACTCTATGGCCAAGACTACCCACAAAGACAACAACAGAGTCATGCCTTGTGGAACACAGATATTTTGTGTGTTTGTTGTTTTCGCTTTTAGTTTTTTTCTCCTTAACAGAGGCACTGGGGATTGAACCCAGGTCCTTGTGCATGCCAAGCTTGTGTTCCTTCACTGAGCTATACCACCTACTTCGGAACACAGATATTTAACTTAGCATCAATTTTTTATTAGTTTTGGATAGTGGAACCTTATCCCAAATCCCAGAACACTGATTCAATAAGATACTTTTAACTTTCCAAGATTAAAATTAAAAAGAGATTCTTCTTTCTCTGCCTTGTGTCCACCTTCAGGGATGGATACTATAGGTCACTTTTGCTCCAGAGAGCAATGAAGAAGATTCTAATCTAAGAGAAGAGTGGTGCCCAATGGAACAAGCATAACATTCAGTATCAGGCTTAGAACTCAACCAATAAGCAAGGATGTTAGTACCTAATAGGAAAAGAACTCTTACAGAGTATTCTTAGAATGTTCTTATCCAAGGTAGATACTGACTATTATGGGAAATACGGAAGATTCAGAATCCTATTTTAAATCTTAATAGGTCTGCTGCTTTTTATTGTCTTCACAACATTTCCATTTTTTCTACGACTGTCTAACCTCAACTTTACAATGCTTGCAGAATGGTCATTTCAAAGAAAATACTCCAAATTCATCATTTTAGTCACTGTTGCCCAAGCAAATCTCATGACTTCTAAGGTGTTTCCTATCTTAAAAGTCAATTCCCATGGAATAAAAGTCTACGTAGAGAAGACACTTTGGAATCTCAAAGTCGAGTGTCCTGTCAATTTCACTTATTCACCTATAGAATGGACATGACATTGGATAAAAAGCATGGGTCCTAACCAGCTACGTGACCCTGGGCAAGTCATGATGCTTTCTGAGCCTCACTTTCCTTATCTTCAAATAAGAAGCTGAAACAAGATAATTCTTCAAGCCTCTTTTAGGGCTTTGCCAGAGAAGGCCTTCTGAAGCTGCCTGAGAGTAAAACCAGAGGGAGAGATTCAAGGACAAGAGGAGAACAAATATTTTACTCCCAACTCAGCAGCACATATTTTCTGAGAAAATCCTAGGAATAGGAACCAAGTCAAGAGGAAGTACTGACATCATGATTTGAATTTTTATCATTTTAGGTAGCATTACTTCTAAACAAGCTAATAATGTAGCTAAATTGATCCTAAACTCCCACACATATGCTGAAAATGTATTAGCTGAGGAAATTGTCTAATGTGAAGTCTGGGTACTCTAATGGGAACTTATACTTGAATTCAAATGTAAATATAAATAGCCCACAGATTTTTTTCCCCTGCTGAAATGTCACAGTATTAGGAGAACCAATTTACAATCAGTCTTTGCATTTAATTGAATAAATATATGATCAACCGAAAAAGCAAGATGACAAACCAAATTTCATTTCAGAAGCGATCAAAGGTGATATTATAGCATTTCCAGAAGAAACATACTAGAAGGTGCAGCAGAATTAGGCTTCACATTCTCATAGAGTTTATAGAAAACATTACCATAAAGTGGCATCTTAACAACTTAAAGTCACATACTCAAAATTATAATAATTATGACATATTCATTGCCAATTTACGGACTGATATAAAAGAATGTGTACAGAACAAAAAAGTGTGACTTATAAAATAACAAAACAATTATTCTGCATGTTACAAATCATGAACTTCTTCAAATTCATATATTTTTAGCTAAATGCTAACAAGGTATTTCTGGATTGCTATATTTAGACCAAGCTAATCCATTATCAAAAGTATGAACTCAGAAAGTATTTAACCCAGTGTGATGATGTCCTGTAAAACTTATCTAGGGTAAAGATTCATCATCAAAAAAAAAAAAAAAAAAAAAAAAGGGAGAAAAAGAAGAAACCATATTTTGACTAGCTGGTCAAAGACTCTATAGAATAAAACACAAAATGACTGGTGTCTAATTCAAAGGGGTACATTGGTGTAGTTCTTTCTTTTGCAATACTTTGCGCTAACAGAAACAAAGCAATTTTAGACTCAAAAATTCCTTTTCTTAAAGAAAACAGGCGTAAAATTTTTACTATATAGAAATCAAAAATAATTCAAATTTTATATGTTTCTCCATTATAACACTATACAGACTTTATTGTTGGCAATAACGCTCATCTCCATCACCTATGCTAGAAATCACCTCCTTGACGATAGTGACTATTTTTTATTAACTACATTCTAAAGAATGTAATAAATGTCAGGCAAACTGATAAGGAATTATGCTTTAAGACACAATGGGAAAATGAACTCGTGAAAACGTGAAAATTCAATTTTGATTTAGTTCTTAAGACTGTGAACATAAAAAAAAATCAGTATTCCTTAAAATTTTGAAAAAGGTCTAAATTAGAACTTTTAAAGTAAATCTTTGACTACTGACTAGCCTGCACGACCTCACCCAAGACATTTTCCCACCCCCCTAAAAGCAGAAGGAGGGAACACGGAGAACTTGCCAAGAGAACTGATGAAGCTTAATTCTTCATGTTTGTAGAACCCTTTGGAGGCATTTTTAATACTTTTATCAAGGAAATCACCGTATTTGTGGTTTAAAAAGTTCTTCTCTTCAAATGTATTTGAAAATGTACAGAAAAAAAAATCCTTCAAAATACCCTTGCTTTCTAAGATGTTGAAGACTGTTGAGCTGGGGGAAGGAACCCCCATGCAGACATGCAGACCGAGGGGAGCCACTAAGGAGGAAACATGACCTGTGTCACGGTACCTGCCCCCCAGCCCTTTCTTTCTCTTTTTTTTTTATTTATTTATTTTTAGCTATAGAACAGAGAAGAAAGAGAATGAGACAATGTGGGGGTGGGGGCAGATGAGGCGGAGGAGTCACCAGGATGTCGCAGGGGTGATAGGACAGGACAGTGTGACACGCAGGTACTACATTCTAGGACAGATTGAAGATCAGGAAAGTCACCAGTGGGGACTTTGGGACGCCAAACCTCATGAACAGTTGTCAAGAATTTGTGTGCATGTAAGTCCTGGGGAAGCAAAAAGAGGTGTTTTTAACCAGGATGAACTGCAAGACACAGCACAGGCAGTGATGTTGAGAATCATGGTCATATGTGTAATTCCTTTGTTCTTGGGTGCATTTATTTAAATATGAGTCTAAATTTGCTAGCATTTTCTCTTGAATCATACATTGTGAACAGCTCACGTGAATGACTCAGTGTTTCCCTCTGCCATGATTTGTTATGTCCACATAGAGTTTGTGCCTTTCTCCTCTGCCCTCTCTTCTCTACACCCTTTGTCTCCATGAAACATTGACAAAGTGAGCAAAGAACTGAAATATGAGGAGCCGAGTGTGCTGTAAACACCATAGATCTGCCTCACAATTTTAATTAGGAAGAAAAATAAAGTAGTTTGATTGATTGAACTGTTTCCCTGCTTTCTACAGTGGGGGAAGCACAAGCTTTCATACGTTGTCAGCACGTGGTAGATAATCAATACATATTTAAATCAAGAAGAGTTACTTGGTAAGTGAGGGTGGGGGTGGTAGCTCAGGCTTAAAACAAGGCAGATCCGAGTTTGAATCTTGACTCTGATATCTTTTCAGCTGTGACGCCTGGACAAATTGTGTAACTTCTTTGAACTCCAGTTTCTTCATTTGTAAGATGAAAATGTGGTTAATATCATGTAAGGTGGTTGTGTGAATTAAATGAACTTACGTATCAAACATGCTTAGCAGAGAGACTAGTACTTAATAACAGCCCAATAAGTGGGAGGTGTCATGGTGACAAAATGATTCCTGAATCTGAGTGATCAAGGAATTTGGAAAACCCCCCAGTAGTTGAATAGAAAAACTCTCTATACTTCTTGTTTCATACTTTCCAAGTTAGAAATTTTTCAGTAATTATTTTTGTCTATCATGTTTTTGGCATTCTGCAAGGCACCAGACAATCATAAAAAGACAAGAGGTATGTATTCTTGTGTGGGAGACACATAGGTAAGTGAAAAATAATTGTGATAAAATAATACTAGTGTGAACAGGCCTACCTCTTTCTTTGAGCTCTAGGTCTGAGTAAAATTTGTTGTGAAGATTAACTAGGTACTAAGAGGCGGCATGATTTATAAGAGTTTTACTTTTATGCAACTTGCTCAACCCAGGAAGGTAATCAAAGGAAGCAACAAACATCAGGACAAAGGCAAAGACATCTTTACCTAGAAATCCCCCTGACAAACAGCAACTATCTACACAGTGTGAAGCCTTTCCTTCTAGGTCCTGCATCGCTGAGGAAGGGGACCGCCACGCTCAGATGAGATGACCCCACTGTCACATTTTGAGTGCCAGTGCTGTCAAGTTCCTGGAGACGTTAAGCATGGAGACCCTTCACAACTGAGTGAGCAGAGAAAACTCAACCAGCTCATCAACATCAACCCACTGACCCAGCAAAGTCACCTGTGAGCTCCTCTTGTGGATTTCAAAACCAATTTCAGCTTCTCACTTTCCATAGGCAACCCTCTCTCCCTTGAGTTAAGGAGATATGTCTCATTTTCTCTGTAAACTTGGCAGTGGAAGCAATCAGCACGCTTCTTTGCTCACTTCAAAAAAATGTCACAGACACGGATTGAAAAGTATATGTGCAATCATGTATGTGCATTTAGTCATCAGAGGAGATCTGTCATTCATGGCATCTTACTCCTGGTGGCCTCACTTGTTTATAGATTCAAGCTCCTGCGTATCTATGTGAACACTGAAGAGGAACTGAAGGAAAGCCATGTATCTCTACTGTTTGCATCAAATCTCAACAAATGACAACTTGAAAAATCTGCTGCAAGCAGGGATCATCCATTTTCCCCTGAATCTTAGTTTTTACCTTACTAGTCACTGAAAAATAAACAGATACAGAGAAATGAATGACTAGGGGCAAAAAATATGAGCTGCATCCTCCAAAGGACCTAATTTAACCTTAAAAACTCCAGACCAGTGAAAAAAGCCTCTCAGAAAGCAAGAAAAATTTTTTTTCTTAAAACTCATGTTTATTTATATGACAAATTGCTCCAAAAATGAAATCATTCATATGGATCACAAAATATATATATAATTTATAACAACATATAAGGGAGGAAATTGGAACAAGTAAGATGGATAAAGGTGCTCAGTGGCCGGGAATATTACCTTTTCTTAACATCCATGCCACAAGAACTTGTACATTTACTAAAAGAGGCTGAACATTCAACTCGGAGCATTCGTAAGCCTGTTCATGGAAAAAAACACGACCCATTTCACAACATTCTCCAAATCTCTTCCCCATCTAACTCTCTGATATTGGAAAATGTGGTAAACTCTTTAAGCCTGAGAAACTATGACATTATATAAGACATTATATTTCAGGAGCAATCAACATTGAATCAAAGCAATACTGAATTATAAATAGTTGTGTATGCACGCGCGTGCATGTGTGTACACACGTGAGTGGATGGGCTGGAGACGGAGTTTGGGGAACCGTTAAACAAGGGAGCCAAAGAAACAGGAGGTTAAGAACATGTCAGATGAACTTTACCCAGGACCAGAATTTCTTTTCTTCAACATCCCTCTTCCCACTACCACCCAGGAAAGCATTTTTAGCAGCCTTATTAAAGTACAATTCATATACAAGAAACTGCACATATTTAGAATGTATAATTTGATAAGGCTAACAGATGTATGTACCCAAAACATCATCATCACAGTCAAGACAGGGACCATAGCCTTTAACCTCAAAAGCTTCCTCATGCTCCTTTGTAATTCCATCCTTCTCCACCCCCTCCCATTCCTAAGTAGCAACTGATTGGCCAGAAGCTTTTTTAAATTCAAGTTACTGTGACATTATTCTATAGATAACTCTGATTTGCAGCACTTAAATAATCTCCAACACCAATGTCCATGACCCCTCAAATAAGAACCATTTTTGGTATTTATTCTGACGAGGGAAGTAAATTCCTGGATAATCCACTAAATGCTGTTTATAAAACACTGCCACTTTGCAACTTTCTAAATTGAGTTTCTCAAGAGGCGTACTCTTAAAAAGCACAAAAACTGTCTGTCTCAAAGTGAAGTCAACCATAACCATTAAGATCGTAATCATATAAATTTAATGACTTACAATTTAGCTCCATTTTTTAAATCTTTTTACTAAAAACAGATTGCTATTATCAAAAGAATATGTATAAATTCCAGCTTCACTACTGATAAAGTGTGTGACTTTTGACAATGTGTTCTCCCTTTCTGAGCTTCAGTTTCTCTGCCCACAAAGTAGGAATAAACACATCCACCTGGCAGTATTGCAAAGACTAAATAAACTAACATAGGTGAAGACCCCAAACATAGCACTGTGTTCATGGTTACTCATTAAATGTCAATTCTCCTCCCCTTTTCTTCTTTCAAAGTAAAATCAGAGTAAAGCTGAAGGAAGAACATAGGTTTTGCAACTGAAGGATGACAGTGAATGCAGCCTTCTCGTGACTAGTTTAAGACAAAATACTGAGGCTTTCTGGGGTCCTCTGCCCCCTTTTCTCTAAAATAAGGACAATAAAAATATTTAGGAGCAATCACAGGCCAGCAGAGACCCAAGTCATTTCCACCCAAGGTTTCTGGTATCGAAATTAAAGACATAGCAAACAGGATTATATAAACCACTGACTATTTATTTATCATTTATATTAACAATTAAAATTGGGGAATAAATTCTTCCCCAATTTCAACAACTTACCTCAGAAGATAATATCAAAAGTAAATTATGTAAAACGTCTAATTTAAAGAAGTATGTACTTGGCGACCTGGGGCAGATCAAAAAAACCGTATTTTAAAGAGCTGCGAAAATCTTGTCATGAAGTGAGCAGAACACAGGATGACTTAGGGACGCCTTTGAAAGTGAAAATAGGTATCAAGGAATAAAATTGTACAATTTTTAAAGTATTTAAAAATAAATTTTTAACTGGCTCCATTCTATCCGTGATCCTATCACCTTTCTTTTTTCCAGAACTATTTTTGAAACGTAAAATGATCTCTGTGAAATTATGTGCCAGAATATAAAATGATAACATAAGCACAATGATTTTTCATTATATTTTCACATATTTGTCACATACTTAGCCATATTTGCCTATTATACCAAGTTGCTGGTATTTGTCTGAAGAATATCTCTTTTGTATCTACTTTTTTTTTTTTTCATAAAATTGCCTGTAATTCCCCACAATGGTGCATTTTATGGCCAATAACTTTAAAATTGTGGGCACCTTCAATTAATCCTTTGCTCCAGACCATTAAATTTTTAATAGAAAACATACTCTGAAGTTGCTGAAATACCCTGTAGGCAGAGAACAAATTTTGCTAAATAGAGAATATTCTCAATTCTAGTTTTCCCCAGAATTTTGCTATGTATTGAGAATCTCTCAATTCTATGTTTTATGTTGAAAGTGTAAATATTTCAGTCCAAATACCTCATTGGTCCTTCCATTTTTCTTTACAGGTTAATTACCTTCCAAAAATTCCCATTATAAAAAAAAACTATCATAAAAGGTATCTCCCTGATACTTTTTAGTGTTTTGCCAAATGTAGGTACTGAAAAATCAGAAAACTTTCAACTGTATTCAATTTCAGTAATAAACAAAATTTTATCCAATTAAATATAGAAGCTTCATCGAAAGAGTTTTCCAAGATGAAATATTCCAAGGGAAAATTCTTAAATTTCAAGTTAAATCTAGCACATAGTTTGAGCTCTTATTGTTTAATTTTTCCCCTTGGTTATCTAATGATACATTTCAATGTATTTCTAACTTTAAGGTTTATTTACAATACTTGCTGTCCACTAAAATGAAGTTTTTAATATTCTGTTCATTAAATACTTTGATTAAATATTTTCAAGTGATTTCAAATAAAACACAAAGAAAATATAAGAGGCTCACTCAGAAAGACTAATAACAGCTGGACACTTAGATTGTTTTACAAAGCACTCATTCAAAGGCTCAGGCATTTAAAAATTCTGACTGATGACGGCAGTGAAAAGAAAAACCACGTACTGCCATGCCAAATGTTCTTCGTGTTAACAAATATATAGTTTAACTACGGTAACCAATTCTTTGTGCATAAAAATATTTGGTAACTTTGACCATTACAGCTACTAGAGTGATTGATAGAATACCACTATTTTTGGACACAAAAATATGCTATGCATACACCACAACCAAGGGCAAGCACGTTTCTTCCTGCTCCACATACTTTAAAAAATTTTTTTATTTTATTGAGTTATAGTCAGTATACAATGTTGTGTCAATTTCCAGTGTAGAGCACAATTTTTCACTTATACATGAACATAACATATATTCATTGTTGCATTCTTTTTCACCGTGAAAGATCTTGTACATATTTCCCTGTGCTATACAGTATAATCTTGTTTATCTATTCTATATATACCTGTCAGCACCTACAAATTTCAAACCCCCAGTCTGTCCCTTCCCTCTTCCCTCCCTTCTGGCAACCACAAGTTTGTATTCTATGTCTGAGTCTGTTTCTGTTTTATATTTATGTCCATTTGTCTTTTTCTTTCCTTTTTTTTTAGATTCCACATATGAATGATCTCATATGATATTTTTCTTTCTCTTTCTGGCTTACTTCACTTAAAATAACATTCTCCAGGGACATCCATGTTGCTGCAAATGGCGTTATGTTGTCGGTTTTTATGGCTGAATAGTATTCCATTGCATAAATATATCAAATCTTCTTTATCCAGTCATCTGTTGATGGACATTTAGGCTGTTTCCATGCCTTGGCTACTGTAAATAGTGCTGCTGTGAACATTGGGGTGAATGTGTCTTTTTGAAGTAGGGTTCCTTCTGGATATATGCCCAGGAGTGGGATTACTGGGTCATATGGTAAGTCTATTCCTAGTCTTTTGAGGAATCTCCATACTGTTTTCCACAGTGGCTGCACCAAACTGCATTCCCACCAGCAGTGAAGGAGGGTTCCCTTTTCTCCACATCCTCTCTAGCATATATAACTTGTGGACTTTTGAATGATGGCCATTCTGACTGGTGTGAGGTGATACCTCATTGTAGTTTTGATTTGCATTTCTCTGATAATTAGTGATATTGAGCATTTTTTCATGTGCCTATTGATCATTCGTATGTCTTCATTGGAGAATTGGTTTTTTAGGTCTTCTGCCCATTTTTGAATTAGGTTGTTTGTTTTTTTCTTATTAAGTCATGTGAGCTGCTTATATATCCTGGAGATCAAGCCTTTGTCGGTCTCATCGTTTGCAAAAATTTTCTCCCATTCCGTAGGTTGTCATTTTGTTTTACTTATGGTTTCCTTTGCTGTGCAAAAGCCTGTAAATTTAATTAGGTCCCATTTGTTTATTCTTGCTTTTATTTCTATTGTCTGGGTAGACTGCTCTAGAAGAACATTGCTGAGATGTATGTGAGATAATGTTTTGCCTATGTTTTCTTCTAGGAGGCTTATTGTATCCTGTCTATGTTTAAGTCTTTGATCCATTTAGAGTTTATTTTTGTGTATGGTGTAAGGGAGTGTTCTAGCTTCATTGATTTACATGCTGCTGTCCAGTTTTCCCAACACCATTTGCTGAAGAGACTGTCTATATACTTTTTAATGTAATAAACACTGCCTTTACTGTGACACTCTGCTCTACCAAAATTTACATGTCTTGTCACCACAAAATAAGTAACTTTATTTTTAGTGATCCATTTAACTGAATTTACAATAGGATTTACAATACTATGTGATTTACCTTCTATAAACTCAACTTTGGAAAGCTTTATTTATATCCATGAATTTGATGTGCAAACTCAAGTACTATTAAAATTAACTGATTTTCTACTGAAAACCTTGATGGTATTAATACTTGATAAGTTCTTCTACTATAGAAACAATACATTATCCACTGTTGCCTCATTTTTTTCTACATGTATAAGAAAACTCAAAATCAAAACTGAATGAAATTTTCAACAATAAAACTACAGACATATGCAAAAAATTAATTAATTGTAAAAGCATTATGCTAAGGGAAAGAAGCCAGGGCTGGGGAGCAGGGAGCTATGTACTATATGATTTCATTAATCTTACATCCTAGGAAAGGCAAAAACATTGGGGTGGAAAACAAATTAGTTGTCCCTAGGAACTGGAAGATGGGGGAGGGTATTAGTTTTCTGAGGGGAGGAGATACTGTTCCAAATCTTGATTGTGGTTGTGGTTATATGGCTGTACACATTTTGCAAAATTCACTGAAGTCTACACATAAAAGGGATGATTTTATTGTATATAAATTATACCATTATAAACCTCGTCAAAAAAATGAATGCATACAATTAATTTAGAATGTCAGTTCTTTGATCTAAATGAAAAGTCATGCTATAACAGAGAACAAACTTGACTCCACATTGGATCTATTCCTTTAGCTGTAAACTTTGTGCCATGTTGCCTGGGCTTAATCACTCTGCACCTTTTGTAAAAGAATGTTGCCTATAGCTTGAAATATACAGGAGAGCTCATTCTCAAGGCTCTGCCTCCCAGGCTTGACCTTTAAAGGTATAACACTTTTCCATTCATACAGAGATAAAACATTGCAGAAAAGAAATCAGCAATTGTCTCATTGGAGTTTTATAGGAACACTGTGACCAGACCTACACGGACAGCTGCAAGAATAAAGGATTCCTATACCAAGAAATTTACAACAATGAGAAGCACTCTCCCTGCTTTTAGTATAAAAGAAGTTTGAATTCTAACTTGGGTAAGATGGTTCTTTGGGACACTAGTCCACCATCTTCTTGGTCTGCTGGCTTTCCAAATAATGTCACTATTCATTCCCTGCCTAACACCTTGTCTCTCAACTTATTGGCCTGTCATGGGGCAAGCAGTATGAGATTGGACTTGGTAACACTGCTACACAGAGCAGTATGTCCAAGATACCTTCTGTGGAATGAATCATTATTTGCAGGTATAGTCTTCTTAAATCAGCTACTGATTTTTTAAAAACATGCTGATGCTTATTCAGCAGATTTGTGGCTTCTGATTTTAATGAAGTCAATAATACTGCCCCAATGCGGTCACCCATGATAGATATAAATGTCAACATTTTCTTTCAGACACACATTCATCATCAATTTTCTTAAGAAATGGGGATTTGACATTTCATTAAAAGAATTTTTCATATTTGTGAGACTTGTGTTAACTAACAAAAAAGTTTCACTACAAAATTTCTTTTAGAGTAGAGAAGTATTCTATATATAGTTCATGTACACTTAAGCTATACTTTCCCATGTTTCATAAGTCCACTAACTTGTGACCTGGTAATATTATGCATCTTGCGAGCCATGGTGTTACTGGCTGGTGTACAAGGTGTATGTTCTTCTAGGAAAGAATATACATGTATATTTCACATTTGGAAAATGTTAGGATAGAAGATATATGTCATTGCTGGGCATCTGTAGTATGTAAGGACACATTAAAATAAGAACTATATTCACTACATAGGCATCTGAGACACTACTAGGAAACACCACAGCCAAAGCTGTAAGAACTAACTGGAGATCAACCAGTCCACCTTGGCTTGTTTTAATGTAATGATGAATGATAATAATTTATTAAAATAAGAAAAACCTGACACGAATTATAAATCTGATGAGACTACATTACAACTGGCACAAATATGCATATGTGGTTCCCCTCACCAAAAATCCAATAATACATACATACAAAAAAAAAAAAAGAAAAAATGAATATACACAAACATTCTAAAATTCTAAGTAAAACATTAACAAGTAAAGTTCTAAAAGAAATACTAAATAAAACATTAACAAGTAAAATCCAGCAACATGGCCAAGTAACTTTTATTGAAAGTAGGCAAGGATAGTTCAATATTATAAAACCTGTCAAAAGATTTTATTATATTAATTGATTCAATAAGAAACAAAGAATTACTTGAATAGATGATGAAAGAAGTGATAAAATTGTTTAATAAGATAGGAATACATTACAAAATCTCCTTATAATGAAACATTTATTTCTCAAACTGAAAACCAGAAAAATAGTTACTAGAAAAACACTAAGATAATTTCTATTAAAGTCAGGAACAAGAATAATATTCTTGTTCATTACCATTTCCATAGTATTTATAATACTAACCAGAGCAATTAGATAATAGAAAAAAAATTAAGGGGACAAAAAATAAGAGTTGTGAAAACTGGAAATGAGGAAGCAAAAGTGTTATTTGAGGACAATATTATTTCTTACATAAAAACCCCAAAACACCATCTGTAAAATTATTACAAAGAGTAGTAGAAACTCAACAAGCCAGCTGGTTAGAAAAACAATAAAACATAGGAATCAACAGCCCTCAAATGACGAACATGATTGAATTAGAAAATCAAAACAGTGGAAGAAGAGAATCCACTTTATGTAGCAGCTACAAAGATGCAATTACTAGGAATCAAATAAACCAGAAAAGTGCTAGAGCTTTATTGAGAATCCTCCAGAATGATGTAAATGGTAGAAATACATAGCACATTTTTGCATATGAGTTTTCAACATTATAAAAATGTCATTTTTCCTACAGGAGATTCCATACCATCAGGATTTTTTTTTTCACTAGCTAATCTTACTCTTAAGTTCCGGTGGACTTCCAAGTAGGTATGATTAGCCAAGTAAAATTCTGATGGAAAACACAGAATGGAATGAGAGTTTTAATACATATCAAAAAACTTCTGTAATTAAAACTGTGGAACTAACAAATACAGAGAAAGATAGATAAAGGTAATAGGATAGCAAGTCAAAAAACAGAGACAGTTACATATAGGAATATGGAATATGATAAACTGGCGATTTTAAATCAGCATGGGGAAGGTGAATTATTGAATAATACTGTTAGAAAAGTGGATAGAAATCTAGAAAGAAAATTTTCAACCCCTACATGGTACTCAACAGATCAAATGACAGAACTTTTTAATAGAGGTGAAAAAATTAATATAAAAAATGAAACCGTGGTAGAACAGATATGATGTTTTTAAAGTAATTTCAGAATAGGAAATGCTTCTCTAAGTATGACACAAAACACAGAAGTCATAAAAGGAAACTGATTAATTCATCTACATAAAAATCAAAAACTCCACTAAAAGTGGAGAAAACATATATGATTCCCATCACCAGTAAGGTATTCATTTTGTTACCATGTAAAGAGCTCACAGATGTCAAAAAGAGAATGCCAACAATTTAATTAATCATGAGCGATGACTAGGAACAAAGAATGCCCAGGGAAGAAATTCAAATAGATCTTAAGTACTTTAAATAATGCTAAACTTCACTTACAGTAAAATAAATGTACATTAAAAATTATAATAGGAGGCCACTTTTTATCTTAGTTCAAAAGCAATTCAAGCAACGAAATAAAAGAATGAATATACGGAAATGCTACACAAACATTAGCTATTATTACAATCTTTCAAATAATTTTATAACTTTTATTCAAACCAAAAATTTTAACACAATACAAAAGCTCCAGTCCCAAGACATTCATTCGTTTCCACAATCCATGGAATCACAGTAGAAACATTAATTTTGGTGTTACGATCAAAAGTATGCCCAATTTAATCTTCTACATTATTCTTGCCATTGCAGGTGAAGCCAGAACACCACACTTAATGACAATTCTACTTCTTGTCAAAATGGGTATTTGACATTTTGATAACATCTGAACTTCTTATGTGGGTCTTTTTTTTTTCTAGAAAAATCAAATAAAATTTGGAAAGACTGATAAGAGCTCTGGTCTTAGATCCCTCTAGTTCAATAACTAGAATAAGAAACTCAGTTGGACTGACAGGTGCAATAAGGAAATCTATCCCAAAGACTTATCAGGATCAAGGAAAACTTAGGGGGAGAAAAGGGGCTTTAGATTAGATTTGAGCTTTAGAAGTTAGACCCCCCGTTTTTCTTCCTGTAAGTTCATTGTGGAGAAAAAGTAAATGATTTCTATTAAAAGGTGTCAACAGAGCCTGACACTGGAGAATATATTTCTTCCAATGAAAGCAGACTCAAAATAGGTAGATGAATTGCCTCTGTAGCTAACTAACAAGATAAAAATACAAAATGATGTCACTACAATAGTCATGAGAATTAGAATATCTTCTATGGCACGATTAGCCTGACCACACACACACACACACACACACACACACACAATAATACGGAGGTTCGAAAGTCAACAAATTCTCAGCACAAGAATCTCAAAGAAAATGGGTTTCTTTATTTTATTTTTTTTTAAAAAAGGACAGTAGATTTTCTTTGATGAGTAAGACTGCTTTGCACAGTGAGTGCATTTAGCAGCTCTAGATGTGAGTCTCAAGAGCCAATTTAAAAACATTCTTTAAACGACAAGTACTTAAAGCATAATGTATCAAAAGAGAAAGAAACAGCCTATAACCTAGAAAGGGCGAGAAACTTTAAAGAAGAAATCCTTTTCTGCAAGAGTTAGAAACTAGAAATGGTACCACAGAGTGCCCCAGTCTGTTTATACTTATTATTTAAAAAGCCACATTTCAAAAGCAGTGGGGTATAGTAGCAAAATCACAGGCTATAGTAGCAAAATCATAGGCTAGTGTGATAACACAGAAAAATCCTGAGCTGCGTCCTGTCCTCTGTAACCGAAAAGCCTGCCTCCTCACTGGGTTGGGTTGTGTAGGAGCAGATAAAGCAGACAGACCCCGAATGGGAGTCACTATTATCATTAGAGTTTTAGAAAAAGAAATTAGTGCTTCCACCACGTGAAACCGAGGGGCTGGAAGCCAGTCTAGAATTAGATTTCAAAACTAAATTTAACCACATAATACTGCATAAAAGGAGCACCAGTGACCAGTGAAGACAACTGATATACAAACCTGACCTTTAGGAAATCTGAGATTCTTTCACTCAAAGAAACATTTATTATGTCAAACCTCTTTTCCAAGCATCCGTCTATGAGAGGGAGATACAAATGAATGATGGCACAGTCAGGGCTTGAAGGAGTTGACAGCTGAGAGCTTGAAATCTGAGAGCAGATCATTACAGTCCACCTGGCAGCAGAGAGGAAATGTCACCTGCCTCGACTTGGAGCCTCCCAGGAAGACTGTAGATAGAAGGTAACCTTCGGGATGGGAGCCTTGCAGGGACCCAGAGGCATGGGTGCACAAGGGATTTGGGGGGCGTCTGCAGCCTCCGAGGTAGTGGCTAGAAAAGGTGCTGCCAAACCATCCTGAGGGTTCAGATGACACTAAGGACTCTGGATAGTCTCCAAGAGGTGGCAGGAAACGCATGGGTGGTTACATGATTAAACGGTCATTCGGCTTTTAACGAAAATCACTCTGGGGCAATGCAGACTGGAGGGGGAGCGAGCAGGCTGGGACAGGGCTTCTGGCTGGAGGAGTCTAGAGAGAGTAAGGTTGCAATTGTGTCATAAGAAACAGGATCCAAACCAAAGCAGAAGCATGGAAGAGGGAGATGAGGAGTCAAATGAGGGCATTTCTAAGTGAAATCTCAAAGACTTGATAACCAATTAGTTGGATGGGCTAGATTTCCAGCCTGAAGAAATGGGTGGGTGGGGATGCCAATTTCAAGGTCAGAGAATAAATGTATATCATGGGCTAGAAAAGATTATTAGTTCTTTTGAGGACATGAGAATTTTGAAGGCCTTAAGGGAGATGAGAGCTGTATTAAGAGCTAAAAAAGAAAGCAAAATAAATCTTCCAGGGAATTTATAAGCCAAGAACTATAGCTGACTGTTTAAATTACTGAGTAAACTCTTCATGACTCCAGTTGGTAAATATGAATTATACCACAGGTAAAGCTGAAGTCTCTTCTTTTTTGTTTGTAGGCTCTGCTAAGCCAAAATGGATTTGAAAACTTGGTGTTTAGACTGTATCAGCAAATATGCATTGCCTGGGTGAAGCCACTATCTCTGCAGAAGTTGCAATTCTGTTTGCAGTAGTCTTCTTTGACTGTTGGCATTTCTCCAGATGCTTCTCGGGGCCAGAAGTCTAGCACACCCTCAATTCTTTTTCCTCTCTAGAGGCGTAATCCTACAGGACAACACTGGGGTGAGCAGCCCTGGAGGAGCAGGGTGCTCAGCCCGGTGGTCAGAAATCCATCTTTCCCTTTCCTAATGGAAAGTTAGCTCCCGGGGCAAAGCAGACACCCGTAAGCAAATGAAGAACACACAGTTCCACTGCGTAATAAGGGACCCTTGTTCAAGTGTCAGGGCTTTACAGGAAGAAGCGGCATCTTAGGTTTCAAGGCTGCCATTTCTCCTATATTATGCATCAGCCTGTGGAATGTGGGACTGTTGAGTTTTTACACCAGGCACACGCAGCAACCTACTTCTCTCACCAAGACACAGAGCCACCGCCTCTCATGGCTTATTATGACAAAGCAGGCTGGCTTTAAAGACCTTCCGTGTCTGGCCTAATTGACTTTCCATTGTGTTCCTGCCTCTACCTTGCCCCTTTCACATCCTCTAAGCTACCTGCTATCCTCCCTGAAGCTCCCCCACCCCCATTTTAGCCTCAAGTGACACACAAACCGGCAAAGTAAATGGAATACTACTTTTTTTCCTTGTCATATATGACCCCATCATTCCCACCCAGAAGTCATTTATTATAGGAAGACTTCCCAGTTCATTCCCCCACAGAAATTATTCCTCCCTCATCCAAATGTGCACAGTCCTTTGCCTAGACCTCCTGAATACTTTTATCCCTTTCCAACCTATATTATGGTGATTGGTGCACACATTTATTGTCCTCTTAGAGAGACAAGACTGATTTATCCGAAAGATCCTAGAATAATGGCTCCGTATATAGTCAGCGTCAATTAAATATCGTTGAAAAAACTGTTTGATTGGTTGAATTTACAATGTTGTTAGTTTCTGGTGATTCAGTTTATATATATATATAATATGTATGTATGTATGTATTATTTTTCATTATAGGTTATTACAAGTTACTGAATAGAGTTCTCTGTGATACAGTAGGACCTTGTTGCTTGTCTATTTTATATATACTAGTTTGTATCAGCTAATCTCAAACTCCTAATTTATCCCTATGCACCCTCTTTCCCCTTTGGTAACCGTAAATTTATCTGGTACTTTTAAAGACCATATAATAAAACTTTTCTTATTATTTGTATATCTCACTCATCCAAAGAAGTGCATTTCTGGTAAATACAGAGATCTAATTCTTGTAAAGCAAACACGTAGATTACTGCAAGGAAGTTCTGAGAACCCACGTGAAAGGTGCTTTGCAGGGTAAAGAATTCACCTCTAAAGTCAAAAGAATGAAAACAAGTAATTTCCTCCTTCCTCACCCCTCCTCCTGATTCTCTCCTCTCTCTCCCTCACTCTTTCTTCCTTTCTATTTTTTAGTGAACTTGGAATAAAGTTTAAAGAAAGCACATTATTCAATTTAACACAGTCAGCTCAAGACAAGAGTGCACAGTGGGGAGTTTCTTAAATCCGAAACATGGTTAGAGGCATAAGAAAGAGATGGAAAAGGTGCTGTTTCAAAAGAGCCCACATAACTGCCCAGTAACAGGTGAGGTTACAAAAGGTACTTAGGTTACAAGGACTTGTCTTGGGTCTTCTGTAAACGCCACATTCATGGATTGGCTCTCCCTGCAGTGCAGATTAAGACTCCTGTACACAGACCAACAGACCCCATGTCACCCTCCTTATCTGGAAAGAGGGACCACGCATACAGAATCACAGAGAGTGAGCTCCATAAATCTGCTTCGTAGAAGAACAAACGTCAGGCTCTGCATGAGCACAACAATGGGATAGCCCCTGGAGCACACAGAATTCTAAGCAGGCTCTCAAGATTCCCAGCTCCTTGCAAACACATCCCATCTAACCCCTTTCCCTTGCGTTTGGACAGGACAGTCGATTTGGGGAGGGATTTTGCACATGTAATTAAGATACATAATCAGTTGACTTTGAGATGATCCTGGGTGGGGCCTGACTGAGCTCCTAAAAGAAAGACACTCCTGCTGCTCTTGAAGAAGGAGGCTGTCCCGCTGTGAGAGGGCCTGGAGAAGAAGCCGTGTGTCAAGGAGCCGGAAGGAAGCCTTCAGTTCTGGAGAAAAGTCCCAGGCTGACAGCCAGCAAGGAAACAGGGGCTTCAGTCCTGAAACCTCAAGGAACTAAGTTCTGCCAACAACCATGTGAACTTAGAGGACGGCCTTGAGCCTCAGCTGACAACTTGGTTGCAGCCTTGTGGTCTTTGGAGATCCTAAGCAGGGGACCCAGCTAGTCCTTGCCTGGATATCTGGCCATCAGAAAATGTGACAGGGTAAGTCACTGTATGTGTGGTAATTTACCACACAGAAATAGAAAGCTAACACAGAAACTCTCTCTAAACATGAAAAAGGGGAGTAAAAGAGACTACTAGTGGCATGTAAAAAATAAAGATAAAGTCATTATAAACTTTTCTTCGTGGGGAGACATCTACAGAGTGCTGGGTATTTCCTTGAATGTTTTCATGTAACAGCCTTTTACAGACAGACCCAGAAATAATGAAGCTCGTTCTTTTTTATTGACTAATGCCCTTGATGATATTTCCAAGCTACGACTGCTGTGACCAGCCAAGACTGAGGATTGACTGCTTCACCTCACTGTGCCCCCTTCCCACTGCACTGGGTACACGACCCCTCTCTCTGTGCTTCTAATGTTAAGAGACCGAAGCAAAACAGAGAAAAGAAAAACCACTGTTAATTTCCTTTGTGAAGGAAGCATTTCAATTTAACAAATTTCCTTGGACCATTTTGAACAGGCTATATAGGAGTGCCTAAAACATATGCAAATATGAATGAAATTCTAAGCCACCATTACTTTTGAACACTTTGACTGGATTCTCCTTGATAGAGTCTACTGGGCTACAAACTTCCTTGAGAGCTTAGATCTTGTCTCACTAACCCCAAAGGGAAAGAAGTGTTCTGGCCAAATTTTGATGCAACTGGAAAATGTAGGCTAATGCACCATTCTGTTTGCAAATGGACAGTTCCCTTTGAAAGTTTTATATCCTCAAAAAGATGTGTTTTTCTCAAATTGTACCCCGTGGCAAGTATTTTTAAAAATATGTACTTTATGTACTTATGTGCTCTGTTATTTTTCTTTCCCTTTGTCCAGATTAATATTCATGTACTCAAAGCAAAAGCCTACTTAGAAAAGATTTTTTAAAGTACATTAGATGTGTGAAAAAAAGGAACTATGGTAGGAGTAAACTATATGCAGGTCATAATGTTAAGACTCTGTGTGTGTGTGTGTGTGTGCACGCTTAAGAATGTCAAGTAAGAAGTATGGTGTGTAATGAGTCAAAGAAATTTGTTGGAGTTACTTTTTCTCCCTAAATGGGGTACACTTACTCAATATTGCAAGATTCCTAGTTTTTCAAAGTCTCATTTACATTTAATTAAATGCGCAAACCAGGAGACCACGTTTCAAGACTAAATATATTTTAGGGTCATTTTATATAAAAAAGATTGATATTTTTCAATTGTTTTAAAAAAATACATCGTATATGAGAAAAAAACAGTTTCAATTAATGGTCCACTATTGTCTTTCAATCCTGACAAAGAGCTCACTTCTTAAATATTAAAAAGAAAAAAAATCCTATTATGTAAAACAATAAAGTGTCACTAGGTGATGAAACATATTACTAACTTCTTTTATGTTGCCCTGTGATACTACCTCAACTGATAAATTAGTAAGATTATATTATAGGCTTTTATTGGTACATATTTGCTTTTCCCTGGGAGAAATTTTAGATGATGTTTTAAGATTTATTATTTTCCATTACAGTATTAAATCAATAAAGCTAATAATAATACTGCATGGTGGTTAAGTTAGCAAGGTGGCTTGTTAGGGTACTGTTTGCTTGCTTATTTTTTCAACAGAATTTTCCAAAACAAAACAAAACAAAAAAACTTACAGGACTATAAAATATACCTAACAAATAAGGCAGAGTTAACACTTGCAAATAGTTTTATCTTGCACAAGAAAATAAATGACTATTATAAAAAAAAATCAAGAGACAGAAGGATGATCATAGGAAAAGAGCTTCAGGGACAATAATCATACCTATGAAAATTGTGTCAACACAGAAAAGATAGAATAAGTTAAACTAAATATTTAGCAGGGAAAATGTTATGCCATGATACTAGATACAATAAAATTTGTGGTTAAAATTCACTTAAAGTTATATCTTCAAGTTCCAGATCATTCAAGGCATACTGAAATTCAAATGAAAAGCAAATGAGAAAATACAATCCTCTTTCCTTGAGTGGGGTTTGTTGGGACAAGGGGTCTTCATCAAATGTCGTAGACAAAATTTTGCGAAAATAAACCTTTACATTACTCATTACTTTGAAACCTACTTCACTGATTTTCAGATTGATTTCACCCAAAGTGGTTCCCTCCAGGAATCCCACAGACCCTTGGAGCACAGACCAAGCATGCTCTCCAACAGCTTTACTTTTGCAATTATTCTAAATGCTGGTTATGTGATGATGGTCTTCCCAGATAAGGATTTAAAATGTCTAACCTTCTATTGGATTCACAAGCATCTGTAGTTAAAATACAACAAGAGCTATTCCCTAGTCTACCCACCTTTCTCTATGTGCCCTCTGATAATCAAATGTTGCAGTGAAAGAGGCAGAGGTACCCTCACGCAAATGATCCAAAGCCCCTCTCATTAGCAAATGATAATCTAAAAACATCCCTGCAGTACTTCCCAGGGCTACGCTGGGATGATTCACTACATGGTGCTCTCCATTCAACTTTAAATGACAATGAGATAAGTAACTACCACTTACTGATTAGCTCATTTTCAGTAGATGCATTTGTGATTAATGTTGAAAGTCTTCGGGGCTTAAATTTGCAACTTTAAGAACACGCAACTCCAAGAAACGGATTGATTCCTAAGGTAATAAATAGTAGTACCCACACTCGTGCATGAGGTCAGCGGTGGTGACTTTGTGTAGTGGCGGGTGGTGGGTGTGACGACATTGGCAGGGATCTGAAGTTCTAAGATGGTATTTTCTCTTATTATTATCTAAGGAAGACAGATAAATAATCACATTGCACTTCACTTCTACTGTCTGACACATCAAGAACATAAATGGGGAGGGAAAGGCTAAAGATATAGATAAAAACACTGAGAAGAATATTCACACCAACGACCCTGACGGCTGTAGGCTGGAATGTCAAAAATAACAACTGCACGAAAATCAAGTAAATATTTCATTTTTCCCTCCTATAAACTTTTCCAACTATTCGTGAAGCACAGAAGTAGGGGATTTACTTCCCACCCACAAGAAGGCTGTGTATCCAGACTACTGGAGTGGACATAAGAGTCAGATGTGTCCTCCCACATCAGCTCCAAGAAATATGCCATCATCGTTAGAAACAATGATACCTGAATCACTGAGCAAGCCTTCGGCACAAATGAGTTTCTGTGAGTCTTGTGTAACAGGCAGAAAAAGGAAAGACGGCAGGCAGAAGCAACATACTAGGAGGAAGGTGTGGATAGTCATTGTGAAACCGATTGATAGCTTTTGCTGAGGGTGAATATACAGACTCCTAATTACAGGGGGAGCCTCTTGAGATCAACTGGCTCAAACAGAGGGGAGTTTGAGAAGCGTGGGATGGAACGTGGACCTGACCGTGGTCCTGAAAGAGAACAACTTGCAGATGTTCCCCAACAGTCTCCAAGAATCCACACGCCACATCTTTGTTTTTTAACGGTAGCTTAATCCAGCTTCACGTCCAATAATACTCGCCTTCAAAAGATATGTTGAAACTTTCTCTTATGATCAGATCAGCCTTTATACTACTCAGCCTCTCCTGGAGTGTTAAGATAATTCAGGATTGAGGAACGGTATTCCACCTTAAAAGCAGCAGTCAGGATTCTGCCAAGCTCACAGCGCTTACAATTCTACAGAAAGGTTACACTTGGCAATCTTGATTCTGGTTTGCATTTCTTAAACTCAGGGGATCATGCCTCTCCAAAAGACCTCACGGAATTAAGCTCCGGGTACGAAGAACATTTCAAACTCTCCCTAGAAATTGAGGGAGCCTTGAAACTCTAGGAGGATACACTGGCAGTTCACCAATATGGACAATTCCCGCTTTCACCTCATAAGATTAATAAAAACCAATTCCTTAAAGAGGTACCAAAATACACGTCCCACAGTGAACACTGGCGTCGGCCTTTCTTCAGGCTCTTTTCTAAACCTTACAAACCCAAGAAGTCAAGGGGGGCCAACTACACAAAGTGTCAATACAATGCCGAACCACGCGAGGAAAAAAAAATTCTCTGCACAAAAGACACCTTGGCACGAACATCAGGAAATACACTCCGCTGCTGCAAAAAGGAGGGTGGGAACGAAAGTAATTTACACGAGAAAAATCGTTCTCAAAAAAAGACAAAAAATAAAAACCCACGCCACTCATCTAAGTGCAAGACTTACGTGTTCCGTCAAAACGGGTGGCGATGGTGTCGAGGAAGGTGTTCTGGGGCGCCAGTAATCCTTTCATAACCGGCATTTTTCCAGCGTGGTGTGAAATTCTCCATCAAAGTTTGTCCGGGAGGATGGTTCGAGAGGAAAAGTGCCGAGAAGGGAGAAGGGGAGCGTTATGACGGCAGGGGAGGGGTCCCGGCGCGCCGAAGGGGCCGCTGGAGGGAAGGGGGAGGATGGAAGGAGCGAGGGAGCGGGTTCCAGCCGCCGCGGCTCCGGCAGGAGCAGCCCCGAGAGCGCTCTCGGAGCCCGCCCCGCACCTCCAGACCCAGCCCGGCGCAGGCTCCCTCTCCCGCGCCCGCCACCTCCGCCAGCTCCGAGAACCCCCACCGGCCCTTCGCGGGCGGCACAGCGCGCCAGGCGCCGCCTCGCCCCCCACCCCGCCCGCTCGGAAAGAGCCCGCGGGGGCCCGGGGCGCCGCGCCCTGACCTCAGGCGCTGGGGGTCACGGAGGGCGGCCCACGAGGCTGGGTGGGGCTCGGAGGCGCGGAGCCTCGTGGTCTCCCGGGGCGCCTGGAAACACGAGCGAGCGCGACTCCCCCCCGCCCCCCCAGGAGCCGGGGAACAAAGACCCCTTTGTTCCCGCTCTGTCCCTCTCCCGGGGAGACCAGAGTCCCGTGGGTGTGGTATTGGAGAAGGGGAGGAGACAGGTCGGGCAGGTACCCGGCCGCTCTAGAACTTGGGAGGGGTGAACGTCCCCCAGTGCTGTCCAAGGGAGCCAGGCGCCCCCGGGGGAGGTGGCCCCTTTCCGGTGCACCTGCCTCGGCGAGGGCCCGCCACCCGAGCAGGGCAGTCTGGAGTTAGTTCCGCGACCCCCTCCCCAGTCACCCGGGTCTTTCAACCTTGTTACTGATGCCAAGCCCCAAGGTTTGCCCACCTCCCTTTCCTGGGCTCCGAATGTGGTGTTTCAGCTCCTCTCCCTAAATAACCATTTGTCTCCCCCATCCAGTCTAAAGAAAATAATAGTAGCTTTTTATAGGGACAATGGATGGTTTCCCATTTTTGGGTGAAATGTGAAATAAATTTTTCCAGAAAAGTTTGCGGTTGCTATTGATTTGCAATACACAATGTAAGTAACACGGGTCAGGTTGCCTCGTGAAAATCGGTGCAGCATAATTTAACCTCATCTGCCCCTCTCCTCCCTCCCAGACCGGCATCTCCAGGTAGAAAGGCCGGCCGAGTCCCCGGAACAGCCACAGTCTGGGAAAACGAAAGTGGTCTGTCCCGGTCCCGTCCCTCTGGCTCGCGAGGGGACTCCCTGGGGACCTACATCCTGACCGGGAAAGCCTCGCCAAGCCCGGGGCGCAGTGCTGCTGGGAGCGGAGGACCCCCGGAGCCGGAGTGTACAGAAAACCAGGAAGGGAGGAAGATGTGGAAGGAAAGTTGAGAGCCCAAGGGTAGAAAGACAAACGTCAGCCCAGGTGCCGGAGCACCCGGAAGGAGAGGAGGCGGGAAGCGAACAGGTGAGTGAGCCACGGCAAGGGGCACGGGGTCCGCGCCACCTGGAGCTTGGGCGCGGCGGGAGGCGGGAGCGCCCGCTCCCCACTATGCGGGTAGGGGGTGGAGCAGGGGGTTCCTTGTTTGGATTCTCCCGGCTGGTGGGGCGTTGAGGGGACCCTGAGGGTTTCGTCACGGCTGCCCAAGGCTCCCAGAGGGCGGGGGTTTGAGGGGGAGGGGCGCATCCCCCTCTCCCCGCCCCCGGTCCCCCGTCCTAGTGATGCACTTCCTGCGGCCGAGGATTCCCTTTGTGTTGAAATTCAAGAAGATCCGGCCTCCGCGCGCGGCTAGCGGGGCGGGGGCGCGCCCAGCAGGGGAGGGGATTCCTGAGTGGGCGGCGCGGGGCGGCAGTACCAGGGCCAGGCCTTTGGCTTGGGGTCCCCTGCCTCGCTGCGCTCAGCGCCTGGCCCCAGGGCCGCCTCTGTCCACTCCCCAGTCCTTCTATCGCCAGCTGGCTGCGCTTGGCGAAAACCGAGCTCACTTGGGTGGTGTCCCCCAAGCGGCGCGCCGAGCCAACTGCGGGTGGCTCCGTAGGTCTTCTCTCCGGCAGAGCGTAGGGAAGAGAAAGACCAGGGTGTCCCTGCCATTTGGGCGATGCATCAGGTCCTAGAAAACCCAGACTGCTGCAGTCAGTGTAAAAGGCAAAACAAAACAAACAAACAAAAGCAAAAACAAAAAAAGCCTCCTTTTAAGTTGCTTAAAGTTCATCGTGAAATATATAAAGTGTAAACCATGATTCGGGTTCATAAAATTTGCATTGTGTGTGTGTGTATAAACTGATTCCTTTTGGGCTTGATCTATATGGCCAAATGCTTGAAATCACTTGCAAGACAAAAGCAACAAGAGGGGCTTGAGAATGGCAATCCTCCAAAAGCTTTGGTTTAATGCCAAAAGGAACCCAGGGTATCACTCGCTTAGTCTCACCTCCAGCACCTACTCTATGTCAGAGATGACAGAAGCTCTGCCCTGAATGTGCATTCCAGCCCCGGATCCTATTGATCTGTAGTTGGTGAATCACACCACTTCATACATGCTTTCCCTACCTACAAGAAATTTTTCTTAATGAAGATTCCAGCCATCAGCACTCTGGTCTTTGAGTCCCCTGCCCTTGCCAAGCTCATGATTTAGTCAAGGCCCTAATGTTCTTCCTAAGTGTTTGTGATGTGGTGGGGCTATACTGCGACACTGAGCCTGACCTTGATGAGATTTAAGCATACTTCAGCATCATTTGGCACTTTGAAATCAAAGACGCTCAAGAAAGAGGCTCACTGAGAATTGGGAATTTCTGTATTACCTAACCCAACTCTCATTTCATTTCCTTAAGGGAAAAGTTCCCACTGTCCCCACTGATTGTCAAAAAGAACTCCAACCCATTTCCCTGAATACCCTTCCATCCTGTAGCAATGTGACCTTTCCCTAAGACCTCAATAAGACAACACCACGAGGACACGGGATCACCACACAATACACTAAACCCAAGGCCCATTTGATGAGACTCATATTCAGAGAAAAGGAGATCATTTCTTTGATTCTGAAATGTAAGAGAAGGCACAAAAATGTTAAACTCACACTAAGGTCCTCTACATTCAGCACTACAGAAGGACTTTCTAGGTAAAAATCAACCTAGGCAAATTTCACCGATTTACCATGTAACAAACCACCCTAAACCCCACAACAATAATATTTTATTTTGCTCATAGATCTGCCAATACGGCTCACTGGCATGGGTGGCAATTTGGTGCTGGCTGTTGGCTGCGAGCTTGTCCAGCTTTGGGGCTTTGGGGCTTCAGTTCTTCATGCGAATCTCTCCATCGACTACTGGGGCTTCCTTACAGCATGGTGGCTGGGTTTCAAGAATGTGTATCCCAAGAGATGGGAATTAGGAGCTACCAGTTTCTTTTTTTTCCTTTAATTTTTAAAAATTTTTAAATTGAAGTATAGTCAGTTTATAATGTTGTGTTAATTTCTCATGTACAGCATAGTGATTCATATATACATATATACGTGTGTGTGTGTATATATATTTCCTTCTCATATTCTTTTTCCTTATAGATTACTACAAGATATTGAATGTAGTTCCCTGGCTATGCAGTAGAAACTTGTCGCTTATCTATTTTATATATAGTAATTAGTATCTGCTTGGAATCTAAAAAAAGACACAAATGGACTTATTTATCAACTAGGAACAGGCTCACAGGAGCTACCAGTTTCTTAAGGCCTGGTCTAGAAACTGACAGAACACCACCGGTTCAGAGCCTGTATTCAGTGAGAGAGAGCATAAGTCCATGTGTTAAAATCTCCATCAATTTCTTAACATTTGAAGTTTCAAAGGAGGTTGCCTTATAATAGCATTCCCAAATCTGATTTTAAAAAATCTGTTTTCACCTCTTCTACGTATTTCCATAAGAGTTTAGAATTTATGGGTACAGGATCTTGTCTCAAGTCAGTAAATCTTTACAGGGAAACTGTTAAGACACAAGTGAGAAATATACATGAAAATCACTTGAGAACTAAAGCCACGTATAAATGGAAATTGTCATTATTTGCTTTACTGTTGATTCTTCCCTGTTGGGGGAGGTCATGGAGAGGGCTTGACCCGAGCTGACCTGCAAGCAGACCTGGGTGATCAGAGGCTCCTCATCCCTACTTCCCTCCCCCAACACACACGCACGCACGCACGCGCGCATGGACACAGCTGGAGACAGTTTTCAAGGACTCAGAATTGCTTGCTAGAGCTCTCTGTGTTGAGACCATTGGGACTGAACCCCGTTAAGTGTACTCATTTGTGTAAACATTTAGGGTTCTGGCAGGTGAATGTGAAGTTCTACGCATCCTGCAGTCACTCAAGGTAAGCCCCCTATATAAGCTCTCTTGTTTATTACACCTGCCACCCACCCATCTGGAGGGGTCTGGTCTCTCCTTGCCCTCCGAATATAAGGGCCAGTTGCAGACTTCACTCCGGGAGCGCCTGAGGTTTTGAGCCAATGTCTCCCCTATACCTTATGCTGTCTTTTCAGTCTGGATGAGAGTGAGAAGGGCTTTAGAAACCCCCAAATCTGTTTCATGGTTTTAGGTTTTCTTCCTGTCCATTGTCTAACTACAACATTGATCCAATACCAAGGTGCAAACAAATGCTTCCTATGTGTTCATGCCTTTGGCTGTAGGCTTTGAAGATATTTTTAAACGTTTTCTGTCAACAAGAACTTTAGCCCTCAGGAAAAATAACTATTTTAATTTATAGCCTGGTGTAAAAGAGCAGCTACTCGGAAATGTCTAGATTTGTCTCTACCACTTACCTGCTGTGTAACGTTGATGTGACCTTGGGCAAGTCACTGAACCTTCGTGAGATTCCATTTCCTCCCCTGTAAAACAGGGGTGATACTTTCTCTGGCTACTTCACTGAGTAGAAGAAAATACTTGTGAAAAATCTTTGAAACCTGTAATGCAGCATATGATATAAAAGATTATATAATCAGCAATTTCTCTCTCTTTTTGGGTATTCTAACACACTGAATTCAAAGTTCTTTATGCACAATAAATATTGTTGACTGCTACAATATATGGTCTTATTAACTCAGGACACAACCATGTATTAGTAGCCTGTCACCACCTATGGCTTCTGAGCATTTCCTTCTAAGTATAAATGGCTTTAGAAGCTCAGAAGGAAAATCAGTGCTTTCGAATTGTCCTTTCTGTTGTCCAAACTGGATTCTGAAACATGGACATTTTCAATTCATGTATCCCTGATTTTTTTTTCTGCATTTGACTCTGTTAATTAATCTCTTCTTAAAACTCTCTGTAAGTTTCTAAGATAGCAAAGTTTCTTATCTTGGACAAAGAGACCCTTACCTATTAAATATTCAGTTTACTTCAAAATATCCTTTTCCTTCAGCCATTCTTCATATTCTAGTGTTCTCCGAGATTCCATAAACTGGGCCACTGCACTTCTACGTCTCTATTATTGTCATATCTTAAATATCTCCTCTGTGAGAACAATTTCCATCATTTTGTCTGAAGCCCAGGCCTCTCCTCTGAGCTTCTGACAGACAGTATCCAACTGTGGGCTGTACATCACCCCTTGAATATTCTTCCACTTGAAGTTTCATACTTACCATCAAGTAATGTATATGAGAATCCAGGGAGTCATCCTTCTTAGATCTTACTCCCAATGTTCATCAGATCCTTAAGTCCTTATTTTATCTCCTAACAATATTCTGAGTCCCTAATTCCTCCAACCAATTGGTGTCCTAGTTTGAGCCTTAACCATGCCTTGTGTGAACCCCTGCAGTGCTTTCCCGACCTCAAGTTTTTTCTTCCTGAAGCCATTCTCCACCCTGCAGCTGGCATGATCTCATTAGAAGGGAAATGTGAGCTTGTCCCTCCTTGCACTGCCAATGGGGCAAAGTCAAAGGTCTATGTCTGAGCTCAGCTCATCTCTCAAAACACACTTCTCGTCTTCAAATTTTATGCTCAAGGAAGTTTCCAGAATAGAGTGTGCCCTTCTAGAGACCATGTCTTTGAGCATAGCATCCTCACCTCCTGGGAAGCGCATCCCAAACTCCTGGAGCATGACCACTACCCACATACCCACTTTCTACCCCAGTTTAACTTGGACGCCCCGTCAAACGGGAGCCATGTTGCTCTCCTAACAGATGTGTATCAGTGGTTGAAGATGATCTGACTTAGTTTTACCTGTGTGGTTCTGAGTAACTTACTTATCTTTTCTGAGTCTCACAGGAATGATAATAACATACATTTCATAGGGCAACTGTGAGGGATAAATAAGATGACATAACAAAGTGATCATGGCACCCTCTCTACTGCTTGTTCCCCATTGCATTCCCCATGAATGACATGGTCTCTGGGACACTGCACACACAGATACGTTTGTTGAAAGGATAAAGGTTAGTTATCATAATTATTACCTCAATCACTTCACCAGTACATGGCTTGATATTTATTGAGCTCCCTCTTACACCACACATGGAGCTTTGTAAGGTTTGTTATCTTCAGATTGTCTTACCCCATCGTTTATTTAATGGCACACATGACATATTTTTAAATGTTTAATAAATTTATAAATGAGTGGATGAGTGAAATTATTCTATAGCAGGTCCCCCTCTGCACTGAGTGTCAACACTGACCTCATGGCTCTTTCATTACAATTGCCTTCGCTCTCCGATCTCGTGCCCTTTCCCCAGCCAACTGGTGTCCTGAGTGTAGGTGTGTGTGCATGGATGTGGGTGATCACTTTTGATTTGTTGATTTATAAATCACACAAATTTGAACCTAAAAGAATATCCTGAGTGCTTTCTCCAGTATTGCTGGAGTGATCATTTACAGTATATAAAAATGAAGGGTAGGATTGGTCGAGGATCCAAACTTCTCTGTTCAAATTATTGAACAGGCTTTTTTATAAACATGTCTGTTCCTTAAGTCACAGACATTTCAAGCTGTGGTATATTTCATAAATCTATAACCAGTCACTACAAATTCAGGGCAAGCTCCCATGACCCTGTCCTGCCTTAGGGCCTCCGTTTCCCTATGACATACGTATTTTAAAAAAAATAAGAGCGTTCCATTGCTTGGATGCCTGTTAAACTGAAGGGACTATGCATATTCACAGATAGGTGGATATCTGTGAAATATGAAGTGATATAATTCCTGTTTAATAAAATAAACTTATTCGTAAAGTATTATCTTCCTACTTCTTAAACTATTTCAAGACAGTTGACAGTTAGAACACATAGGAGGTTGTTCATATAAACTAGTATGAATGGTGAGATAAGAACAGTTTTTATTTCTTTCTAGTCTGACATGTTTTCCAGATTTTCCAAAATAAATATTAATTTGTAATAAAGTCCAAAGTACACTGAAAAAAAAAAAAAACAGGAGCAATCAGAAATTATATAAAGGAAGGGGCAGTTTATTAGACAAGGAATGTGGTGTTCTCGTCTGAGCATTAAATTAAGCTCTGACTTAAGTAGAGGCCAAACCATGGCCTGGTGACCATAAGCATCAAGCATTTGGGTGAGATCAAACTCTTCGTTGGAATTAAACTACAAGAAAAACTGTCGCTTGGTTTTACTGAAATAGCAAAATATTGAGCATCAAAAACCCAAGTTTCACTCCAAGCTTATTTCCATCAAATGTGTGACTTTGAACGAATCATTTACTATCTCTGGGACTCACAAAGAGAGAGAGAAAGAAGCAAGAGTAGCTTCAGCTCTCCGTGTTCAGGCAGACAATGTCAAAATAACATTAGGAGGCATCTCTCTACACTTGGAAGTTGAACCCCAGCAACAATCCTTGCTGCCCCTGTGAACCTGAAAGTAAAACTGTATCCTTTCGCTCACATACAGATAAAGACAATTCAGAGTCTAGCCTAGTGCACTGAAGATAAAAAAGAGTGACTCTTCCATCCCCCTTCTCTTCCCTAGATTCTATCCTGATTTCCATTTTTAGACTTTCACACAAGAAAAAAAAATATATATATATATATATATAAAGTCGGTCTTTTTCAAGTCTCCTGCTGCTCCTTTGTATGTTTTTAAACCCAATGTTTTAGCAGAGGATGAGAATAGATGCTTGGTGCTGATGTAAATGGCAATGCCGTCATCACTCAGCTAACAGAAAACAGAAATAAAAGAGGAGGGAGGGGTTGAGCAGTTCTAAGTGCCGATGAAGCAGACGTTTAAAAATTATAAGTTCCTGGTGGTCAGACACCATGCTGTTCATTTCTTTTTTAATCTCATGGTGCTGGCTCAGTATCTCTCTTTTCTGAATTGTAGTAGCACTATTCAAATTCTTTATTTGGTAAAATGTCTCATAAAATATTGAGACAGGTCTTCTTTTGATGTCTTGATTTCTTTTCTTTAACGTTTAGTTTTATTACCTTTTAAAGTCTGCATACTTTGGGTCTTCCACTAAATCAGAGATGTCTTAGGGGTCTGCGTTGTATTTTAAATGCTTTGTATCTTGCATGGTCCCTAGCTTGAATTTTTGATTTCTGTAGGTTTTCAACAGAGACTCATGTCCTCTGAATAGAGATGGTTATTTACTCAATGTGGATTGATTTAAGGAACTGAACTATGGCTGCCATGTTGCCAACCTCATTCTCCAACTTCATTAGAAACCCTTGAACTGCAGATGCTCCGCAGGTGCATTTTTATTACTTTCCCAACATCTATTTTCCCTTCTTTCTTTCTGTAACCTAGCTCTCATCTTCTTCCAGAATCAGCTGAAAAATTCACCTTCACCAGAAGATTTCCAACATTAATTCTTTCTCATGTTGGCCATCACTTTAACTTTCAAGGTTCAGTTTTTTTCTTTTGCTGCTGCCCAGTTTGAAAATGTTTGTCCTGTGATTCTACTCTACACATTTGGCTCCTAAATAGACTGTACGGAACAATGTTGAGTAATTTCTGTCTTTCTTCTTGTGGAATGTGCACTGACTGGCACATGGCGGTAGGTCAGTAAATGCTAGTTCCTTCCCTTTATAGCAGCCTCAAGACTGCAAGCAGTCAAAACATATTTTAAAATCACATACCTGAAGCTATTTCTGGTGGCGAGCTTGGCACTTAGGGACATGGCGTTTGTTAATTCAAAATGGAGCACAGAAAGGTGACAAGAAATTCAGTACATTTCTGTATCCTAGGATAGAAAAACTGGAGAAGATGTTAGAGATTGAGCAATCACTCTAGCCGAGGAGAGCGGTACACTAAGAAAGGCTCCAACGTTTCCAAGGTCAGACAGCCCATTCAAGAGAGGACACTTAAATCTAAATGATCTCAGCAGAGGGCCTTTGTGACTCTTCCTTGGTACCTCTGCTTTTTCCTGGATCAATATTTTCTCAGACTCTTAAGGTAGTTTCCTTTATGCTCCATCCCTAACGGGTGGCTGTGGAGATGAACCTCCTCCTTCCCTTTGGAGTTGGAAGTCTTCTGATAAAATATTCATGGCATTCATCTTTTTGTAGATCACCTTTAAAGCTTCTTGGAGCCTATGTACATCTGATGACTCATGGTGTGTGGTAAAAGTTATTTCTAAAGCCACAGGATAAACAAGGCACTTCTTCCAGAAACTATTTTCATCTCAAAGTGCAACTATAGATTTCTTTTTTGATAAAGGGAGTTTTAAAACATTCCAAAGTTGTGGCTGCTACATCAAGTTATCCTCCTGGGAATAGGCACTGAGGCTGTCTTGAAGTTAGCAGAACTCAAGAAGAAAAATCGACGTAGAGACTGTACCAAAACCAGTGAGTCGCAACACAGCCACCATGTCAGTTCACAAAACTGTCTTTAATTATTGTATAACTTGTAGTCCAACCTTGACTTTCTGTCAGTCTTATACTTTGAGTTGCCTACTGTTTTAGCAAAGTACTGAGCGCAGTGCAGAGCTGGTGCCTAATAAATGTGGAATACATATTAAGGATGACAAATAGTTACTGAGACTGTTTGTAGAGGTGGAGGATGTGCAGTTTCTGCCTCAGGAAATCTGAAGACCCAGATATGCCACACTAGGTATCACAGGAGTTGAGATGGTGCAGCGCTTTGAGGGTATTTTAAATTCTTATAATTATTAGGAAAAAACACAACATTCCAGGCTACTTTAAGGAATAATTTCATTTTAAGTTGCTGATATGAAAGAAAATAGATGGAAAGTTCCATAAAACCTGTTATGCATATGAATTTTAATAAGAACAAGACTTAGAAGCTCAATAAATTTTACATGCACATGAATTGATCATTTTGCTACACAATGACCTGATCCTATATGCTGTCTTAATTATTCTGAGAGACACACATCTAAAAAACTCTCATTACATTAAAGAAAAACAATCATGTTTAAATTTTAATTAAAAGGAAAAAATGAAAAACTTTAAAAAATGAAGTGTCTGGAATAATGAAGTTATTAGAATTTAAAATCTATACACTGTAGCTTTCATATTTTTAACCAAAAAAAAAAAAAAAGTCGACACTTCCACATTGTAAAAGAAAAGCTATGGAAAGACTGTTTTCCAAAAACAAACACTATCAGTGTTTTACAGAGTATAATCGGTTGTTAACTTTTCATTCCCTTCTTTTAGCTGATACTGTCATGTGACCATCACAATGTTTTGGGGGAGAGAAGAAGTGGGAAGTTACATCTAGAGAAACAAAGTATAAAAAAAAAATCACTGGAAATGCTAAGATACATTTGAATGGGTTAGAACTTCAATGGCTTATTCTTGTTAAAAATGCAGACCGGTATCACAGCCACAAAATGGTTAGTCACAAAATGATTCAAAACAGAAGTCATTCACAAGGCGGCTCAGGGACCGTGGAGGTTGTGACTGCCCCGCTGAAGAGTGAGGGAGTGAATGAATGAATGAAGTCAAGTGCCCACCGATCAAGGGGCAGGGGCTTGACTCCGTGTGCTGTTTCTGAACAGTGGGGTGCACAAGTGTTGACTGATTTGAATTTTCGAAAGGAAGAACATTTTTATGGATCAACAAGCCTACGCTGCGGCTCCCTCATATCAACTTCAAATTTCAACAAATACTTCCCTAAATAGCATTTTTTAAGCTTACTCATTCTTCATTGCCAAAGGCAACAAAACAGGAACATCTAGCCGTTTTAATTGCTTTTAAATGCTTATGTAAGCACATGTGGCAGAATTTGGGGGAGTAACTAACATTACCTCTATTGCCTCTTTTTTGTTAAAAGGATTAGATCTTTTGAAAAGTTTACTTTCTTTTAAAAAATGTATACTATATTGTTATAGTCAGAGGATAAACTGTAACCCATCATATTGACGGCATTCAGGGAAAATGAGAAATTCTATTGTAAACTAGATGGTCAAGGTTAATAATTACAGTGAAAATCTGTCTTTTCCAGTTACAAAAGTTCATGTTTTATTTTATTGTTTCCTGAGACATAGTTTAAGCAAGCTGAAAATTTGGAGGCTTCTGTGGATTATAAATTCACAAAATTTGAAAGCAGAGCTTGACTTACCAATTGGCCTCTTTCTGCATAATTACACTAATGTGGATAATGGTTCCATTCTCTTAAAGCCTATGTTAGTAATGATTGGGATGCGTGTTTCAGAAAGTAAATGGAGGAAAAAAGGGCACTCTTCACACAGAAACATAACTAACAAAACAGTCAACTTGGCGCAAGAAAACTTGAGCCCTGATCTTGAGTGTAAGACCCATAAGCCATATTATAAGGACTCAGAATTTTCATTTCTCACCTACAAGTGGAACTTACTGACTAGATAAGATGTTGCTCATTTTTCTGTGGAAATCTCCCTAAAAGACCTAGTAGTTTACAGGCCTCCAGTATTTCTCAGATTAGGACACTATAGGTTGTTGGTGGGATGATTTTAGATTGTACCAAAATGAATTAGTTTATATCTATTATAAAAATACACATTAGAAAAAAATTTCCCATTTCTGCCGTGTTTAAAATACTGTTTAATATTTATTTTCCTGAAATGATTTATGTTTGGAAAAAGATTATATAAAATGTTAAATATTTAATGCTACAGGTGATAATAAAGTAAATGAATTAATAAAATATTTAATACATAATAGTACAGATGATAATAAAGTAATATGTATATATCCATATAGATCCATATACAATACTATATATATATATATGAAGCCTGATTATTGGGGAATAAATGCTGCCTAGACTCTGTGCAAACCCCAATTTGAGCAATAGTGGGCCACATGTATTTGAAATTCCTTCCCATTTTAAAATACACGCCTTTAATAAAAGTGAACCACAGTGACTTCTTACTAGATGGCAAAAAAGAGACAACATGGAAAGTATCCTAAGTATAAATTTTGGGAGCCCTAAGCTAGGTTTTTTTTTTTTTCCAAAATGTAGTTCTTTGTGTTTTGGGGAGTTCCTTCACATGAGTTATGCAAGGGCATTTGGATCTTAATTATTCAGAGGCTTTTAAACGGAAGCTGTGATATGAATGTGGACCATCACCCATGACCCCTCCAAAGAGATTACCGAGTCAATTCCATATGGTACAGATGCAAGGACAGACATATAAACCAAAGCAACAAAACAGAGACTTCAGAACAGATCCATTTATGTAGGATTGATTGAATTTCAGTAAAGATACCAAAGCATTTCTGTGGGGAAAGTAGAGTCTCTTTAGTTAACAATACAGAAACAATTAGATATTCTTTTGAGGGGGAAATGAACCTTGACCCTTAACTCACACTATACAGAAAAATTAATGCAAAATGCACCATAGATCTAAATGTAAGAGCTAACTCTACAACATTTCTAGAGGACAATAAGAAGAAAATCTTTGTTAACTTGGGGTAAAAAAAAGACAGGTTACAAAAAGCACTAACCAGGTAACAAAAGTTGTATAAAAAAAGTTGGAAAAAAGAAACTGCTTTTTGAAAGACATTATTAGGAAAAGGAAAAGAAAAGCCACTGACTGGGAAAAAAATTCACAATACATATATCTGGTAGAGAGAAGTGTCCAGCAAACCAAAAACTCTTATGATTCAATAATAAGACAAATAACCCAATTTTTAAAAAGATGGGTAAAATATCTGGAGAGATACTTCACAAAATTGGGTATACAAATGGCTTATATACACGGAAAGACATACGTCGTTAGTCATTGAGGACATGCAAATTAAAAAATGATAAGATACCACTACACACTCAAAGAATGACTAAATTTTCTGAAAAAACTGACACTTTCACATGTTGGCAAGAAGTGGGGCAAATGACAGTCTCATACGTGCTAGTCAGAATGAGTATGCTCTTTGGAAATCAGTTTTGCAGTAGAGTTCAAGTTATGCATAGACTCACTACAGGATACATCAATTCCACCCCTAGGTATTTATTCAATAGAAAAATTCTAAACTAGGCAAAATCAATCCACAGTGACAGAAAGCAGATCAATGACTGTTCAAGGCCAGAGGTAAAGGGGATTGACTAGAACAAGAAGGCATTTCTGAGGTGATAGAAATCTCCCGTCTTCATTGGGATGTTAGTTATACACACACATACACATTGTTGAAGCTCATTGACTCATATCCTATGAAAGGGCTGCATTTTGGTGTTAACTTTAATAGAGTTGATGTTAAAAACTATGAAATCAGAATAATGCCTGCTTATGGGGGAGGATTAACTTAAAATGGGCAGAAGGGAACTTTCTGGAATGATCAAAATATTCTGTATCTTGATTGGAGTGGTGGTCTCTCTGCTGTACACATTTGTCAAAACTTATCAAACTTAAAGTATTTATTTGAACCTTAAAGTATTTATTTTAGTTTATAAAAATCATTCCTCAATTACATAAAATGTTAACCTCAAAAAATAACACACATAGAATATAGCAACAAGACAGTATTTTTACTTCTCTCAAATTAACAAATATATATTATATATATATATAGTGTGTGTGCATGTGTGTATGTACATTGGTACTGATGAAAGTTTGGTAAGGTGGACATATTTGTATACTGATGGTAGGAATACAAATTAGTATATTTCTGGAAATAAATTTACCAATAATCATTAGTACTTAATCCAGTAATTACACTCCTTGGAATCTATACTAATGAAACATTCAGAAGTCTAAAGATTTATATGCATGGAGACTCATTTCTTTTAACTTATAATTTAGAAAATTGGAAAGAAACCTGAATGTCCAACAAGTAGGATGTAATTATATAAAGTATGTCACATTTATGCAGTTGATTGAATAGCTATTAAATGATGTTTATAAACAATTTTTGGCTAGTATGGAAAAATCCTCTATTAAATATTTAGCAAAAGGAAAGGATAGCCGTTAATATTGGACTATTGTATCCATAGCATAAACTAAGAATGTGAAAACTTAAAGAAAATAAATACAAATGCTAACAGTGGTCGTTACTGGGAAGCAAGATTATGATTGTCATTTTCTTTTTTTCACAGTTTTCTGTTTTCATAGTTTGTATTTTTGTGAGAAAACTAGGATTAAAATTACATCATAACTTAAAACAGTAATTTTATTAATATTTGCAAATATACTGTCAAAGATGCTAAAACTTTATAAGGTAAAGATATCTAAATACATGTCCTATACAGTAGTCAATTATGCTTGATGTATTTGACATACAAATAAAGCCAGAATATTTTTTAATGTTTATTTTTTATTAAAGTATAGTTGATTTAAAATGTTAGTTTCAGGAGTATAGCGAAGTGATTCAATTATACATATACATATACATATACATATACATATACATATACATATACATATACATATACATATATATTTTTCAGATTATTTTCCATTACAGCTCATTACAAGAAATGGAATTTAGTTCCCTGTACTATACAGTAGGTCCTTGTTGAAAACCAGAATATATTTCTCTGAACATAAGGTATTGCATTATGTTTATCAGTTTGGAATAAATTCTTTTAGCCTTTTCTCCTTCCTTGATAAACTTCTTAAAAAATAACTTCTATTGGTTTTTTTTTCTTTTGGGACGGGTAGTAGTGATCTGTATAAAATGGATTTACATTTTCCAGTACAAAACTCAATGCTCATAACTAATACTCATAATACGCAGTGTCAGAGACATTGAAGGCTCACCACACATCCACATGCTCACTTATAATTTCTAGCTGCCTTTCAGGTTACATGATTGTGTGATGAATTTTTGCTAATGATGTTACCCTACAGATCTTTCTCCCCTTCTGCCATAAACTGGAAACCTCATCACAAGATTAAAAGTGAAAGGTGTTTTGCCCAGATACCTGCTAACCCAGGGAGTCACCAGTGAATAACAGCATACACACTTGTGAAAAATGAATCTTCGTTATGCTCGCCCACTGGAGTTTCAGGATTTGTTTCTTACTTCAGCTTCGGCTAACTCTATGTACCAATACAAGTATTGGTACTAGAAGCGAGGGCTGCCATAAAAACAAAAGAAAAAAAGCAAAACTTTAAAATATGTGGCATAAGGGTCATAGTTGGGCAGTAGGAAGTGAAAAAACGTATGTAGTGGCTGGAAACGTGGTGATTCTGTTATCCTCTGGCAAAACACCTGGTGAAATTTGGTGATGCTATTGGTTACCTTTTGCGACTGAGTTCAAGAAAAAAAATTGAGATTTTGAAAACAATTAGCTGGCTTGTAGGTGGAAATGGAAAGGAATAAAGAGAGCCCAGAAATTCAAGGCGTGGTAAGGTTGGAATAGTGACAAGTGACTGATAGACACCAATCCATGAGATACAGCATTTTCAGAAGGCTCTTTTCAATAAATGTAAAATGGGCAGGCAGTGAGAAGGACTCAGGACAGCCATCAGATTTGCATCTTAAAGTAGCTGAAGTACATTATCACATATCTCATGATGTAGAATCCACTCATCTCTACTAGTCTAGTCTTTCAATACACCTTTTGCCTTATTTCACTAAGGATGTTCATCTCCTTCCATTTTATTACTAGAGTTAGAATTCTTTTACATTTTTTATTGTTTAACATTTCTTTATATTTTTTAATACTTTGAACATGAGAATTTGATGTTCCTTAAAGTATGCTCTAATGTTGAAGAATTTTTAAAAATCCACTTGTTTGCTCTGAGTATCTCTAAAGTTGTCATGTAATGTACAATCTAGGGCATCTTAAATTGGCTTTCAGCCAGGCAACAATCATGACATAGTTATCACTGCCTGTGTGCATGACCAAGACTTGGGCATAGCTGGTTATTTGTTATGACATCAATTGAGCTCTGGACATTATTGAAATACACTATGTATACTAAATTCCACTCCTGTTTTTTAAAAAATTTTCACAATGATTTAAAGGTGAAAAGTTATTGTCTGCCTAGAAAAGCAAAGGAAGAAAGCAGTGGGGGCATAAATTTGCTATTTGCAAAGCAAACATTTCCATCAGAAGAATAAACCTATGCTATATTTTCTTGCAAAGCTGCAGCCAAATGCTTTATGAGATCTAGGAAAGAAGAAATCCACAGCAGATGATGTGTAAGGTTTTCTTACTTATATAGATGCTAAAATATTGCCTATCACACACAAGAAATAGTAAGCATCAAAACTTGCAGAATAGATACGTGGGGCATAGAGGAAATTGCAGAAACATGCTGGGCTTGTAAACAAAGCCGTGTTCCCAAGGAGGATACCTGTAGGAACCCGTGGATGATGATGATGATGATGATGATGATGATGATGATGATGATGATGATAATGGTGATTTATATGATGATGACTGAAATGATATGAAAAGAGTTGGGCTCTAAGTGAGAACACATTGTGAGATTATCTTAACTAGACTATTTCACTCATATGCCCTTTCTAATGAATGCCCCCCAAACTTACATGATAGAAGGAAAAAACTACATCTGTAAAAGTCTGGCAGATCTTTGAAAAAGTATAGAAAATTGAAAAACCTAAGGGATATAAAGCAATGGTTCTTAGTTTAATTGGAAGCATTTTCCACCCAGTAGTATGTAAAATGATGATTCGTACAATGATAGTGTTTTCAATTAGATGATATGTTTTTATATCTGTTGGAATCCTTCTGTTGTAAGTAAAAAAGTAAGAGGCTCAGACTTGCCTAGACACTAAAGGTAATTATTTTAATTAATGACAAAGTCTGATTTTTCAGCTTGATTCAGGTCAGCCTTGAGCCAGGGGCTCATAGTACACTAAGGAATTCATTTCTGTGTCCTTACCCTGCCTTCCACAGTATGGATTTATTCCCCAGATTCACTCTCTTTATAATGTCGAGGTGACTCCCAGCAGTTGCTGGGCCAACAGGCTTCTTTTTCCACAGTCAGCAGGATAAAGTGGGAAATTTTCCTTAGATATCTAGAAAAAGTTAGCAGGTCACTCAGATTGGGCCAGTTTAGGACACATGCTCCGTCCCTGAGTCCCCAGATGTTAGAGAGAACTCTTGAGTAGGAAGAAAAAGAAAATCACAAACGATGAGAAAATACACTTACTCACCAAGCAGAGCAGACCCATTAATTTCCTGTCTATATCATCACACACATCAGTGCCTTGGGGCCTGATTTCCGACTGTCAGCACCCACATCTTCTGCCTTAGGACTTTTATGGTCCCCCAACGTTGGCAGACAAATACCCCAGCTCCTGGTTCTTTCGCTCTTTGGGCCAGATCATTCTAAGGCATGTATACCACCCTGGCTCCCAGAGCAGGATTAAATCCCAGTAACTTTCAGTTATAGATGAATTGATCTGAATTGATAACTTGCCTTTTATCAGTTGCTTCCCCTTCCTTGTCTCTCTTTTCTGTTCCCCTTCCAGCATTCCCTTCTCCCAAGCAAGCTCTTTGCACTTCTATCTTTGGCTTAGCATCTGCGTCTGGCGAAATCCGAACTCAGGCAGTGATATTGATACTTCGCCTTTCCCTACTCATTTCTAATGTGAATGTTTATCTCTCAAGATTTATCAGAACCTGAGTTTCTTCTTGAATAAAAGGGATATTGTAATGCTTGCCCACTCTCTTGTTAAGATTCTTAGGAAGATCAAGTGAGATAATGCACATAAAAACAAAACATGGTGTAAGGGGCTGCCCAGATGAGCATAGGTATGGTTATAATTACCGTATATTTTAGAAAAATCAATCCTCTCCATTACTGACAAGTAAACAGCAAATAGTATTCATCAGTGGAGGGATCCTAGGCACTGCCTTCTGCCTTCTCTTGGAATAAAAAGGACAAGAATTAATAACAAATTAGATGATTCATCACAGAGGGATTACCTAAGGCACCCCTTTTTGTAGGCTACAGCTGCCCATTTATTTCTGGTTAATTCCAGAGACCTCTCAGCAGGGAGGGAGCATCAAGTGAACAGGAAAAGGGTGCTGGAAAAGGGCAGGGGAACGCTGCCTGCTAGGCACTGCTTACTCAAAGGCTGAGGTCCCTGAACTGACTCACACTTCAGGCTCCACAGGACTGTTGTTGGAGAACAGGACCCACGCCACACCCACTCACCCAGTGCACAACGTTGGTGAACAGGAAAAACTCAGATCGAACTGACAACAAATAGTCACCAATTTTACAGTCATTGGGGTGGGTACAGCTCCGCGGTAGAGCACATGCTTAGTATGCACGAGGTTCTGGTTTCAATCCCCAGTACCTCCAGTAAAAAAACCAAACACCTAATTACCTCCCCCCTACAAAAAAAAAAAAAAAAAAAAAAAAAAAGAAGGAAATTATGGTCATTAATTTTACTCAACTTTTGAACTCAATATGCTTCACTTTGCTATGCTCTATTTTTATTATTTTAAACATACACATGTTATTGAATTCTAACATACGTGCAGGAAAGTTCACAAACCCTAAGTGTACAGTGCAAGGAACTGTCACAATGTGAACACACTGGTAATTACTGCACAAATCAAGAAATTATCAGCACCCCTGGAGCTCCCTCCCAGTCACTACCCTACTATTGTCTGCAGAGGTTTCCTTTATCTGGATTTTACCACCAGAGATTAATTTTGCCTGATATTGAACTTTACGTAAGTGGAATTGTGTGGTAGGCATTCTTTCCTGTCTGGCTTCTTTCACTAAAATTTTGATCTTAAGACTCCTCTCGGCTACTGCGTGTAGCCATATGTTCACTCATTTCATGGCTGGAGAGAGTATTGTGTTGTGTGACTACCATGAGTTACTGACCCAGTCTACTGCTGATCAACATTTGGGCTGTTTCCTGTCTTGGGCTATTGTTACCCAATCTGTAATGTACATTCTCATGAAAAGGCTTTTTACGGATATAGGTACTCATTTCTCTTGGGCATATTCCTTGGAATTGCTGGGTTATGGACAGCAAGTGTATGTTTATTTTCATTGCAAATGACATTTCTTCCAAAGTAGTTGTACCTTTAGCAATCTGACCAACGGTTTATGAGAATTCCCGTTGCTGCATATCCTTGGAAACATGGTATTTATTGTTGGTTACCTTCATTTCACACATTCTGATGGGATCTCATTTGCTTTTCAATTACATTTCACTGATGACTAAATGACTTAAACATCCGTCTAAATACTCTTGGCCTATCTACCTGCTTAAATCTGTTGTCCATTCTTCTACTTGAGTTGTCTATTTTTCTCTTATTGAAGAAGCTTCTACATACATCATGAATACAAGTAATTTCTCAGTTAAGTGTATTGTGGCTTATTTCTCCCATTCTGTGGTTTCCCTTTTCCTCCACTTAATGTATTTAAGGAACATTAAGGAATGTTCCTAATTTTAATGGAGTCTAATCTATCAAACAAATTTTTCATACCATGAAGTCATAAGGATATTCTTCTATAATATCTTCTAAAAATTTTATTGCTTGGATTTTTATATGCTTTCTAAAATCTACCTAAATTGATTTTTGCATAGGACTAAAATCAAAATTCATGTTTCTTTTCTTATAGATATCCAATCATGCTTAAAGAACTTCCACTAGTATTTCTTATACTGCAAGGATACTTGTAATAAATCCTTCCAGTTTGTGTTTGTCTGAAAATTCTTTATTCTTTATTTTTTGAAAGATTTGTTTTCACTAGGTATAGTATTCTGGGTTAACAGATTTTTTTTCTTTTAATTATTTAAAGATGTCACTCCATTATCTCTGGCTTTCATAGTTCCTTACAAGATGTTGACTATAATTCTTTTCTTTGTTCTCTATGAGATGTGTTTTTAAGATTTCAAGAATTTTTTTAATCTTTGATTTTCAACAGTTTGAATATGATGAGTCTAGATATAGGTGCTATTATTAGCTGGTATTTATTTTTTGTTGGTTTCTCTGTATTATTGGTCCTATGTCTTAATATTGGGCAATTAATAATGGACAGTTTAATTTTTCATTAATATTGGACAATTTTGAGCCATTAGCCCACTACATATTTCTTCTGCCCCATTCTTTCTCTCTTCCCCTTCTGGAATTGCAACTACGTATATATTAGACTGTTTGATATTGTCCCACAGTCTTCACTGGTCTGTTCTATTTTATTCATTTCTTTTTCTCTTTCACCTCTTTTGGGGTAACTTCTATTGACCTCTCTTCAAATTAGTGATTCATTCCTCATCTGTGTTAAGTCCACTGGTGATCTCATCAAAGGCATGATTCATCTCTCTTTCTGTGTTTTTCACTTTCAGTATTTTTTTTTTTACACAGTATTTGTCTGTTGCTTCTTTGGTGCATAATTTTTAGTTAAAAGTTGACATATTGTACAGAATACTGGAGAATGAGATAAACAAAGTGTATGTATGGAAACAGGCATGCCTCGCGCTTTGATAGGGCTTTACCGTGGAGGATCTGATCTGGACTGAGTTTTGTTTTTTGCCAGATCCCTTCAAATTCGTTTAGCACTAGCTGGTGCTTCGGCTGACAGCTGGTGTATTAAAGGGGTGTTCTCCATGCCTTCTTTACCTTTGGCCTCCGTTCTCTTCACTGAATCTGCTCCGCAGAAAGTGTCTCTCTCCATGTTCTTGCCTCTGTCCCAGAATTAGAGCGCCGTTACTGACTACTCTGCTGTCTACTACAACTCTGGCTGGCCTGACGGTGACGGGTGGGGAGTGTGTCCTGTGTTGTTTGGGTTTGATCTCCATCTGAGGCAGGTGCCAAGACTCTGGACATCAGGGATGCTGATGACCCTGCGTCTCTGCTAGTGGCAAAGGATCTCTACTGGTCTGAGTTCAGTATGTCTCCTTGCCCCTAATCTTGCGACTCTTGGGAGATCCATTGCTAAGAGCCTTCAATTAGGTGGTAAAACTTTTGTGAGTGTTGCGCCCAGAGGTCCTATAATTTCCTACTAGTTTACATATGTTCTTTTGTAATTTTAATGTTTAATTTTTTTGTTGGGGGGAGGTACTGGGGATTGAACCCAGGGCCTTGTGCATGCTAAGCACTCACTCTTCTACTGAGCTGTGCCCTCCCCCCTCTTTAGTAATTTAATAAATATTTTGCTTGAATTGTTTTACTGAGTTGTGTGGAGTCCTAAGTCACATAAGCAGCTGTTCCTGTCCCCTCGGTCCCAGGACCCCATGCTTTTCCTTAGATTTCAGGTTATTTGTTTGCCTTGCGAACCCATCTGTTATCTTTCTGAGCTTGAGAAAAAATAGTGAGCAGATTATCTGGGATTTTAAATTTTTGTTATAAGGGTGAAAATGACACTTCTTCCAGCTTTCTCCATTCTGAGCAGAAACTACAAGTCAATCATAATACATGCTTATTACTATTTCTTTAAATTGTAATTCATTTTTAAGGGAAATTAAGAAATATGGAAAATAACATTAAAAAGCCAACAAGAAATGCTGGAGAGGGTGTAAGAAAATAAGAGAAGCATGGAAAATAGTTATTTTTTATTTATCTACCTATTTCCACTATTTTGTGTTCTTCATTCCTTTGGTATCTCTGAATTTTTATCTTATTTGTATCTATCTTTCAGGTTGAAGAACTTTCTTTAACATTCTTTGTATCATAGATCTTCTGGTGACACATTCCTTAGATTTTTGTTGATCTGAAAATGTATTTCATCTTCAGTTTTGAAGGATACTTTGGTGGCTGTAGAATTCTAGATTTTCTTTTTTCTCCAGCATTTTAAAGATGGCAGCCCATTGTCTACTGGTTCACATTGATTTCGAAGGAAGTCAGTTGTGATGCTTATCCTAGTTCATTCATACAGTGTGTTTTTCTACTTCTGGCTCCTCCCAAGATGTTCTAGTGACATTTAGAAGAGAACTGTCTCAAGCTTTCCAGGAGTTACTGAGTGTTTTGGAGGGATAGGCTCAATGTCATGGGTGGAGGGAAAAGCTTCTGCAATGATGCCAAGGCAGGAAGGAGAAGCTGGGTCATTATTAAAAAATGAAAGAAGGTTGAGCAAAGTGATCAGTTTGTCCTTTTTGCCCAGGACTTGCCCCATTCTAGCCTTGCATTCTGGGAAACCCCTCAGTATCATGAAAACTGGGCAGTTTGCTCAGGAATAGCCCAGTTTTAAAACCAAAAGTTCTGCATCTTGGGGAACTTCTCAGACTCACACAAATCAGGGTGACTGGTCATCCTACATCCACTTATCTCTTTATCCACCCCTTTCTCTCTATCCTGTTTGTTACTAACTTAGTTCATTTCCATGACATTTTACATTTGGATTGTTACAGTATCCTGCTAACTGGTTTTCTTGGTTTTATCATTGGTCCCATACACTGTTTTGTTTTTCCATTATAGCTTGTTACATTATATTGAATATAATTCCCTGTGCTATAGAGTAGGACCTTGTTGTTTATCTACTTTATATATATATAGTAGTGTGCATCTGTTAACCGCAAATTTCTAATTTATTCCTCCCCTTCCGGCTTTGGGAACTAGAAGTGTGTTTTCTATGTCTGTGAGTTTGTTTCTGTTTTATAAATAAGTTCATTGGTATCTTCTTTTTAAATTCTACATATAAGTGATACCATATGATATTTGTCTTTCTCTGTCTGACTTGCTTCACTTAGTATGATAATCTCTAGGTCTATCCATGTTGCTGCAAATGGCATTATTTCATTCTTTTTTATGGCTGAGTAATATTCCATTGTGTATATATACCACAACTTCTTTATCTAATCATTTATTGATGGACATTTAGGTTGCTTCTGTGTCTTGGCTATTGTAAATAGTGCTGATAAGAACATTGGGGTGCATGTATATTTTCAAATTAGAGTTTCCTTTGGATATACACCCAGGGGTGGGATTGTTGGATCATATGGTAACTTTATTTTTAAAGGAGCTTCCATACTGCCCTCCATAGTGGCTGCACCAAGCTACATTCCTGCCAACAGTGTAGGGGGGTTCCCTTTTCTCTACATCCTCTCCAGCATTTATTATTTGTGGACTTTTTAATGTTGGCAATTCTGACCTGTGTGAGGTGGTACCTCATTGTAGTTTTGATTTGCATTTCTCTGATAATTAGTGATGTTGAGCATCTTTTCATGTACCTGTTGGCCACCTGTACATACTTTGTAGATTTTAGCACTCATTTTCGAATTTGTGAACACAGAACATGCATAGCTTCTGAACTACATTTCTTGAAGTCATTTATGTATTGGTTTTGCCTTGAGACCAAAGTTTATCTGTCTGCTAGAACTTCAGTATCCATCTGTTTGTTCAAATAGTGGAAGAGACCACCAATGGGATGTAGGAAATGATCCATTTTGATTACAGAAAATGCTCTATATTTTCTAGATCCAATATGTATCAGCTGCCAAAGTCAAACCAGTTCTAGAGTCACTTAATATTTTCTTTACTGACTCGACAGTGCCTGATGGTTTCCAACACTCACAACGTGCGATGAGTTTCCAATGAGCTTTTTTCCAATCCAGGAGGGATTCGAGTCATTCCTGGTTTCTCAGGTTGCTACTTTAGGAATAAAAATGAATTGTTCCCTGAAAAGAGCAACTCATTAAAATTACATATCGAAAGCAGGATTTGGATGCAAACAAAGTGAAGCTAGGCAAGCAAGTGGAATGGATTCTGAATTAAACTTGAGCTTGTGGGTATGGGGAAGTTAGGACCTTGTGGTTCCTGGTGAGCACTAAGCCCGTTACTCTGGTCCTCCACTGATGTCTTGATAGAAAAGTCTATGCATTTCTCATCTAGAGAAGTTTTCTGGAAAGTTAAACAGTTTTTCTAGAGAAACGGTGGGCATCTTAACTACCTTCAAGAAGTCGTGAATGAATTTATTATACCAGGGCAAAATATGTACACCCTCAGCAGCACATGGAGGGAAGTTGTTCATTCTATCTTCTGTTGCATCTATGTCCAATTAATATCATCCTTGCCAAAAATGCTCATAAAATTATCTAATCCTGTAACCCCTCCAAGGAGATATTTGATGTGCACTTTGGCAAATGAATTACTTGGTGGCTAGAAAACCAGAGACTTTGGAGTTGAACTCCATGGCTTGGAGGTCATTCATTGAGACAGCTTTGAACTTGAATTCTTCTTTGGCAGCAACTACCTTTCTTCAAACATAATCTTGTACAAAAATGTAGTGTATAAAAGAAAAAAAAGAGTATTCCTCTGAATGAAACATGGGAGTGTGACTGTTCACCTTTCCCTCCTCCATTATTTGCAAATTATGAAGAAACAGAGTTATCAGAATTTACAAAAGTATTGTGCCAAGCTTGCACAAAATTGTAATGTAACAGAACTGTAATGTAATGTACCATCAACTGTATGGAAAATTGCTCCCCATATTATATGCCTGTAAAGAACACAGCAGAAAGGTACAGTTTCACTATTGGTTTGAAACTGGATACATCACATATTGCAACATTTAAAAAGAGCTCAAAAGAAGCCTTCCTCAAAATACTAGTGTTATGTGTAAACTTCCTCTTTGAAGTGGTGAAGTGTTATCTCTTTCAAATTCATCTTTATAAACAAAATAAGAAGGCTAACAATCAACATCAAAAGAAAGTTACATTTTTTTTCAGAATCTGTTAGAGATTTTAACTCATAGAAATATAAACTCATTTTTGCTTCTGATATTTTGTTTTTGTATTCTTTGTTTTGTTTTTTGTATTTGTATTCTATGGCAGTGCCCTAAATAAGTGGAATCTCTTCTTCAGATCAAATTTTGTGCAAGCTCAGTGGATAAGGTAACTTGAGGTTGAATTATTTCAACTGAATCATGGATAGGGTCCCGGAACACTTACTCCTTGCCTCCCCAGTGTGCCTGCCTTCCAGCCGTCTAAGCATCTGTCTTCTGAGGTCCAGACCTCCTCTCTGCTGGGGTAGAAGCCACTCTTCTAGAGGCTGTAAGGCAGAGTGCTGAAGGAAGAAGGCTCCGGAGTCCTTGAAACCTAGATTTGACTCACCTCACCTCTCTGCCTTTATTAATTTGTCCACCCACTCTCCCCGAGTTTGGATTTCCTCATCTGGGAAATGAGAACAGTTGCCGTCGATAGTCGCCAGAGGGCGCTGCCATCACTCCCTTCTCTCTCTCTGGGTCCACGCGGCTCCAACCATGAAGAGCGAAATTCCACTCCCCATCCCCCAGAGGGGAAGCCAGCCTCGTGAATTCCTTTTACCAAGAGATTGGAGAGGAAATGGCTTTGGGCCAGTTCCAGTCAGGAACCTTAAGAAGCCTAGTCCTTCTGCTCAGGAAAGCCAACTGCCACGCTCTAAAGAAACTCAGGTGAGACGATTCGGGGGAGGAAAAACCACGTCGTGGCAGAGGCTGCAGGAAGGGACGCAGAGGCCCCTGATCCTGAGTGGGGTCTCCGTGGGTCTTCCAGCCCAGCCCCGCCAGCAGCTGAGGCCAGATGGGCGTGTGACCCCCACGCAGCGCGGGAGCCCCGCAGCGAGACACTCCTGAATTGGTGACCCACCTCACAGTGAGAAACGATCACCAGTTGTTGTACATCCACCCACCTCATTTTGGAGTGGCGTGCCAGGGAGCAGCAGATCACCGACACAGAGAGAGAATCCATCTGGTGTGGCGGTTGCTGGGATTAAATGAGTAGCGATAACACGGCATCCCGTGGGGGACACTGCAGTCAAATTCAACTGTGATTCGCGATTGGACGGCACCACGGAGGCAGGATTCCAGGGACCCGTCCCTTTGTGGGCCTGACGTTCTAGAAGGAGCAGACAGAAATAATAAATATGGAAATGGTATCGTTTGTTAGTATGTGGTAAATCCTATGGAAAAATGGAACTGTGTGGGGAGCTATCCATGTACGCACCAGGAAAGAACATTCCAGAGAAAGGACACAGCTCGTACAAACGCTGAAGGCAGGAGCCTGCCTGGACTGGCCGGGGTTCAGGCAAGACGTCACAGTGGCTGGAACACAGTGGGCAGAGTGGAGCGTGGAGGAGGCAATGGCGGTGGTGGGAGAGGCCGGGGGTGGGGGGGGGTGTAAACCATTGTGAGGTCTTCGGCTGTGCTAAACATCAAGAAAGGTGTTCGTGTAATGAAAAGTGATGCTTTCTTCCTTTCCCAAACTATGAGATGGAAACTCAGCAACAGCTGAAACACCTGGCATTATTGCCTAACCCTTATCGCTACCTACAATGAATGATCATGTTTCATTCACTGGCTTACCCGGGCATTCCGCCAGTCCTATGAAAATGTAAGGTTTATAAAAACACGAATCTCCCCTTTTCATTGCATCCCTGTATCTGCAAAACCTAAGAGCTCCTGTCACAGAATAGAGGCTCAAGAAATAGTTTTGCTTAAAGGAATTCATGGATGAAAAAATTCGTTCATGACAAACATATCCTCAGTGCTTCATAGTTTACAGAAGGCTTTTCTGTAAGTTATCTCATTCTACAACACTGCCAGGTAAGTAATCTTTCTCCATGTCATCAATATTATGATATTATAATATTATTCTAAGTGGAGACTGAGATGAAGTCTTAAAGGTCTTGCTCAGGGGGTCTCCCTGAGGATCAGAGGCAGGGGAGCTGAGCTAGTTTCAGCAGGTCTGCAAAGTTTTTATGTTACTATCTCATTTTTTTTTTTAAAGTGTGTCACACCACACGTTTTCACTTCATCTCTAAAGAAATTTTGTCATACATTTAAATAAGTTTAAAGGATGTAATTTCTAGCCTAATGAAAATTTGATACCTCTCTTTTACGTGCAACAAATCCAACCTGAGTACAGGAGCCATTTGACATCCACTCCTGTCCTTTCTAAAGCAGGTATACGCAAGATTTTCTTTAACAGTAGGAAATCTTTACATATTTCTTTTTTTGCATTAAATTCATCTTTCCTTGAATTCCTATTTCCATTTTACTTCCTCCACAGGATTTTATCTTAAAAGATATTTTATATTTGAAAGGCTCGAATTGATCACACCATCAAAATTCTCTGCAACAAAATGGTGCACATAAATTGAAATTTAAATATTTTATTTCTTATGACAGTAAGGTTCCAGGTTGAGTTTCTTTACAGTTATTATTAATACATAACTAATAAAAGTGACACAGATCCATTACAAATGTTAATAAATAATCAGCATAAAAAGGAGAAATTTATTGCACTTCTTAAGGAGATGAAAAGGGATTTTCTCCAGGCATGGGGGATAAATTATACTTATTTTTTTTAAGCACAGGGTTTAGTGTCAGTTGTATTACTATTTAATATTATTTTTCTGATGAAAACATGTTTGCATAAACAGATGAGAATGACGAGTTATGTTACTAGCAACGACCCTTCGACTCTTTGACAGCTCTTCCAAGCTATATAACAAAAATTACTTAGTGATTGAAATCAAAAATTATGTTTCATAATCTGCATGCTGATAACTCAGACAAGTTGCAAAAAGCAGAGAATTAGAAAGCACCTAACCTGAGACAGGGTTTGCTACCTTAGGTATCCCTTCCTGGCACCTGTGCCGATGCTGGGAAACAATTCTTTGTCGTGTGCAGCAGAGGAGTTTCCCTGTTGGGCACAGCAGCAGATGCGAGGTGTGTTTAGGCAGTGTGGAGGGGAGGGTGTAAAAGGGGAAGTGAGAAAGTAGCATGTATGAAGTATTCCCAAGTAGGTTAATTTTAGATGAGACTACATATGGAAATTGATTCTCTTAAAGATATCTACGTGGCCAGGTACCCCTTGGGAACCCAGTGATTCCCAGACCCTGCGGTGAAGACAGCTGTCAGAGGACAGGCTGCACAATTGCCTGGTATAAGAAGGGGCAATGACTGTAGTAACCAGAAAATACCCCCTAGAAACATAAGCACCAAGGAAGCACGAGTTGGGAGAATGAGGCACAGAGACAGAGGAGGTTCTGTAGAACACGGGCACAAGGTGGCTGGTTCAGGGCCACCGTACAGAAGCCTGGGCAGCTGGGGATGGGGGTGAGGGTGGAAGCCACTGGGATAGGGTCTGTTGGAAGGTATCTAAGGAGCTGTCACCTCCAGATCACTGGGAATTTTTACATGAAACTTCTCTTAGAATCCTTGGGAAAATGTGATAGAAAAGAGGAAAAAAAAATGTGAAAGAGGAGCCAGGGAAAGATAATCATAACGTCGTCGTGTACTAGTTTAAATATTTTGTTTGCATGTTATCTGCTATAGTCAAGTAAACAACGCAGACGATGTGGAGCTGCACAATCCAATATGGCAGCTCCTGGCCACGCGCGGCCACCGGGCACTTGACACAGGACTGACCCTTGTGAAGGTGTGCTGTGTGTGTGACCTACACCAGATTTCAAAGACGTAGAGTGAAGAAAATAACGTGAAATAGCTCGTTAACATTTGTGTCGACTGACTCTTAAAATGGTGATTTGAGGGGATATACTGTGTTGAATAAAAGAATATTGTTAATAATTTCAGCTTTCTTTTGGCTTTTTTTTAATGTAGTTACTAAAACATTCTAAATTGTGCACGTGGCCTGTGTTTTCTCGTGGGTATTGCTGGGCTAGGGCTTTTCTATCTGAGGAATTTCTGGAATCAAAATAACTTTTGGATAATTTGAAGGTCATTATTATGAAAGAAAATTAAAAGAAAGGGGAAAACCAAAAGACCACTTTGTAAAATGTTTAAAATGTGAAAGATATCAATAAATGCTCAAGATATAGTAACTAAATAAAGCACTATTAAAACAGCATCGTGCGTTACAATCCCAAACCTGAAAAAAAATTAAGCCTACACATGGATAAATGACTGGAAAATTCATCACAAAAATATTAACAGTTGATGTGGGATCATGTGTGATTGTGGCTTTTCATTATGCCTTTTTATTTTCTAATGATCTGAAATAGACATGCATAATTTTATTATTACTTTTAGAAACAGTGTCTTGGGAAAATGTCCTTTTCTTATTTATTTACAAAATATTTAATAAAAATTATACGTAGGAAAAGTGGACAGAAGCAATGAGAAATGCTTATTTCTTCCATCTGGAGCAGTATACAATAGCATAATTACGTGACAGATGGCAACTATTTTAGGAATACCTTATAGTTTCCTTCCTTAGTTGTCCGTTATCAGTTGGACTCACTCTCTTTCATTATCAATAAATGTCAAAGTCATGGGTGTCAAGAAGAAGAAGGCATTACATTTTCTTGAAAATACCAAGGGAAGAACCACGAAAAGAATTTACTCAATTTTTCAAAAGCACTGACTGCAAGGGAAATCTTTCTAATTGGCCACCACACTAAAGCCCAAGAGCATGAAAAGCATTTCATGGAGCTAATCCCCATACAAGAAAACAAAAATAGGAATGAATTGATTTGCAGAGCTCTGTGATACGGCTCCAAATATCCAGCTATGGTTTATCAACACAGAATGGAAACTGACTTGCATTCTCCCAGAATTTGCATCCTTAGTATGTACTTTTAAAAATTGTTTTTGGTTTGCTAGAGCAGTAAATTTCTAATTAGACTCAACTAGCTAAAGAGAATTCTGCAGTCCCCCAAGTATCTAATTTATAATCAAGGAGGTATTCCACCGAGACAGTGTGAATCTGTTTGCACCCATGTCTGGTTCAGAAGCTTCTAAACTTTCAGGGAAAAGGATTCCTTGAAAGTGAGTATACGCAGCCCAACAAATGAGAGAAGCACTGAGGTCTGCCGCCTTCGGAGCGACAGAGGCAAGAAGCCTGCTTAATTAAGAAAAGGCAGTGTATGTCAATTCAGCAAGAGGGCAACGGTTCAGCTTTCACACCGATCACTGATCTGCTTTTTAACCTTCTCCAGCTCATCAGCTTCTTTCTGGTCGTAATAACTGCTTTATTGTGTTGTGTGTCTCCTGAGGGTCAAGAATCGAAGAAGAGACATGCATGGAAATTTCAGGACGGGGTCTTTCAAGCTGTCTTTCTCTGTAGCTCACTTCAACATGCAGGACTTACTGGGCCAACTCTGTCAGCAGAAGAAGGCTTCTCTGTTACCCTTTTCACTGCAGTGAAAGATATGAGTTAAACTGAAATAGATGGAAGTGGGCAGAACACTGTCATTTTAGAAAACATGATATGTGCTCTAGTGGAGAGTCATACATGTGTCCGAAGTACCCTAAAAACACAGAGGACAGAGCAATTCAGAGCAATTCTGTTCTGCTTATCAAATAGGGTTATCAGTTTGGAGAGGCCTGTGCGAAGAGGCGGGATACTTGGGCACATTCTTGCCAGTAAGAGAGTTAAAAGCAAGTGGGGTAGATGGTCCATACCAGTGGTCCCCAGTGGTCCCCAGACATTAACACAGATCACCGGGCCTCGCCCCTGGAGTTTCTGATTGAGTAGTTTGGAAGTGGGATATATAGACCACACCTTCTTTATCCAGCCATTTGTCGATGAACGTTTAGGTTGGCGTTTGGCTTGGCTATTGTACATAGCGCTTCTGTGAACATGGGGTGCATGTATCTTTTCAAATTAGTGTTTTCATCTTTTCTGGATATGTGCCCAGGAGTGGGATAGCTGGATCATGTGATAACTCTAACTTTTGATAACCATTTGGGAGTTTTGTTTTTATTATTTCAGGCTATTAAAAATATCCCTGCTATGAACATTCTGGTACATGACGTTTGTACATTTATGCATACATCTATTGGTAGGAGTGGAAACGCTGGATCATAAAGTCTTTATATATTAAGCTTAATGAATACTGACAATTTCCAAAGTAGTGTTACTAACTTGTACTTCCACAAACTGGGTATAAGCGTTCTGATCACTCTACACCCTGATCAAAACTTGCTGGTGTCTGTCTTTTTCATTTTAGCAATTCTAGGGGATGTGTATAGCATCTCATTGTGGTTTTATTTACATTTCACTATAATTAATGCAGTGAATCTTTTTTCAGTGTTTGCTGGACATTTGTATATCTTCTTTTGTGAAGTGTCCTTTTAACTCTTTAGCACGTTTTTCTACTGGATTATCTGTGATTTTGTTATTAATTTGTAGGAAATATTTGTGTTCAAGATAAGAATTATTTGTTTGATGCATGTAATCCAAACCTCTTCTTTCAGTCAAGGTCTTGCCTTTTGCTTTCTACTTGGTGTCTTTTGATAAATAGATGCTCTTAATTTTAATACATACTAATTTATTGTTTCTTTTATGGTTAGAGCTTTTTGCACCATGTTCGAGGCATTTCTGTATCCTCCAAAGGCAGAAATATATTATTCAATAGACCCAGAAATATTTATTGAAATTAGTATCTTTTCCCTATTGTTCTGAACCATTCCTTTGTTACATATCTGGAGATTAGTTTTTGTAATTTATTTGTTGTCTGAAACACAGGAATAAAGTGGGTACCCTGGGATGAAAGACAAGGGAACAGAGTAAAAAGGGATTGAATTCAGATGCATGAGGTTGTCAGTGATTAAGGTGAGGGCTGGAGAGACACAGAAGGAGCAGACAACAGGCAGTGGGATGTTTTCCAATCAGCACTAAGTTTCTTGGAGAACCCGGTTTACAGGCTGGAGTCCCTGGGCACCAGTCCTGGGAGCATCCTTCTTTCTTTTAGAAGAAAAAGTTGAAATAAAAACTGTGTGGATAATTTTCAGAAAACATAGTTTCCTCAGCTGTAAAATGGGTATAACAATTCCTTGGGTTTCTGTAAAAACAAATGAGTAAATATTAGAAACACTTAGAAGTTTGCCTACCTTGAATATAGTGACATGCAGGTTTAACAATATTATTATTCTATTTACTATTTATTAAGGTCCTGAATTTTCCATTGCTAGATGTGATTTATATTTTTTCCACAAAAGAAAGGCGCATACTGTGCTTTGAAAATTCCTATGAGAAATCAACCTGTCTGGAGATGGTGCTTACTTTTAGCGTTAATGTTCTAACAGAAATCTGTTGGGGAGGTGGGGTAGACATACAACTCTGCCTCTCCAGTATACTCAGTGAGAAAGGGGTGGTTGCAGTCAAGTGACATCAGGAGCCATGATTTATCGCCAGAGGAGGTTATAACAGTTGTTAAAACATGAGTTCTTTTGAAAGCCATCTTATCTATAGAGCATGGCAGTTCTGTATGAGAAATTCTTACTCTTTTGTTGTTATTTATTGTTTGCTTTTGTTTTTATGAAATATTTCACACACACAGATTACATATTAAACACGTAAAGAATAGTGATAAATGAAACCTATGTACCCACCATGCTGGTTAAGAAATGGTACGTCACCCGTTGTATGTGAAGATTCTGTTTGCCCAAGTCACACCTTACCTCATACCCGCGTGTGAAAACTATTTAGAACATTGTTCATATCATCACCATGCATTTCTTTCTAGCTTTCCACATATGGATTTCTAATTAAAATGCATTATTTTGTTTTGCATAAGTTTGAACTTTCCTAGAAGGATATCGTATGTCTTATTCTGAAACTTGTTCTTCCAGTTAAAACTTTTATTGTAAGTTTTCCATCTTAATTCATATACTTGGAGTTCAGTCATCTCACTGCTGTATGGCATTCCTTCGTATAAATCTGTTTGTTCTCTGGATGAACATTTGAGTTGTTTGTAGTATTTTACTAAAAGCAATGCTGCTGTGATCACTTGTGTGCATCTATGTAAACAGATGTTTGTGTTTGGGTTTTCCCTGGAGAAGAATTTTCTGGGTAATCAGTGGTGCACATCTTCAAATGTAATAAATAATGTCTAATTGTTTTCCAAAATAAGAGTAGAAATATATGTGCCCAAGAGTAGTGAAAATGGTCCCCTGCTGCACCACAGCCTCAGAAACAGATGGTATTGTCATATTTTAAAATTTCTGCCAATTATGTCAAGTAAAAGTATATTTCATAGTGGATTTAATTTGCATTTCCCTAATTATTAGTAAGATGACCATCATTTCATGTCTATTTCCATTCATGTGGGCTCTTCTGTGAAAGACAGTTCAGTAATTTTGCCTATTTTTCTGTTGGGTTGTTTGTCTTTTTTCCTCCTATATTGTAAGGAATTCTTCATAAAGTCTGGATATTAAAACCTTTGTCAGTGCTAAGTGTTATATTATCTTATCTTTGCTTTTGGCCTGTCTTTTCATTTCTTTATAAGGTCTTTTCATGAAAAAGTATTTAATTTTAATGTAAAATTTCCTTAACGTTCTTGATATTCACATCATTTGTATGTTTTTTTGAATACTTTTTTAATACTGGGATTATAAAGCATTTTTACTCTGTCTTCTGTAAGCACTAAAAATTTTCAGTTTGAAATGTAAGCCCTTAACATGCTTTGAATTGATTTTATTTTTTTCCATATAAATAAGCAATTATTCCAGTTCAACTTTTGATTAGTTTAACCACTGATGAGAAATGCCAGCTCTATCATAAAATAAGCTTCTATTTTTGTATTATTTTGTTTCTTGGATTCACTTCCATTTCCCTGTGCATTTATAGCTCCCCAAATACCGCATTGTCTTTACTTCTGTGGTTTTATAACAAGTGATATAAACCTCTCCTTCTATTCTCCATGTTAATAGTATCATATGTATTCTTGGACTTTTGTTTTTTCATCTATATTTAAAATTTGTTTGTCAAGGTCAACAAAAATGCTGTTGGAAATTTTATTAGAATTGCCCTGAACTAAAGATCAATTTAAGAAAAATGGTTATTTGCATAATATTGCTCTTTCCTATCCATGAACATGGTATGGTTTTCCTAGTGATTAGTGACATTGAGTATCTTTTCATGTGTCTGCTGGCCATCTGTATGTCTTATTTAGGTCCTTTGCCCACTTTTTAATCGAGGTTTTTTTTTTTTGTTTGATGCTGAGTTGTTACTAAGTATTTTCCTTTTGTATAACTCTGTGCTGTCTTCATGATTATGTGAATGTGTCAATTCTATATGTCCTCAGGCATGAGTCCACAAGACCAGCCTAGTGGCATGGGATAGAGTAAAACCAGCCATCCCATAGCCCTGTGCCACTTTTGATAATTAATTCCCACTTCTTGACCCTACAGTGAACTACATGGAGCTGCCATGGCTGTGATAACTTGTCCAAATTAAACACCTCTCAAGGCACAGTGAGTCTACAGTGATGGACTCCAGGGGAGAAAGGAGTAAATTAGAAAAGAGAAGAGCTTTAGTGTAGCTCAAGGGCTGGCACCCACTAAAGGGTAACTATCAATGTAAATTACATCATTTGACACAGCAGAACACATGTACACCTACTAATCACTAACCGAGAAGCGAGGCCTCCATTTAAAAGATAGATGCCATAAGAAGTTCACTAATATGTATGAATATATCCTAACTGAAATATTAGCAAGTCAATTCCAACAATGTACAGCAAAGATACATCACAACCAAGTTAAGTTCATCCTGGGTGTACAAACTACATTTAAATTAGAGAATCAATGACAGTATTTTACAACATTAATGGATAAAAGTATAAGGAACCCAGGGATAAATCTAACAAAGGATGCACAATGAAATATCACCTCACAGCTGTCAGAATGATTATCAGAAAGGCAACAAATTACAAATGTTGGTGAGGACGTGAAGAAAAGGGAACTCTCCTGCACTGTCACTGAGAATGTAAATTGGTGCAGCCACCATGAGAAAGTATAGTGGTCCCTCAAAAATTAAAAATAGAACTACCATATGATCCAGCAATTTCACTTCTGAGTACTTACCCAAAGAAAATAAAAGCATGAATCTGAAAAGATATGCATTCCAATTTTCATTGTGAATGTCTTCTCCCAATTTGTGTCTTGCTTTTCACTCCCTATATGATGAACAGAAACACTTAACTTTCATAAAGTCTAATTTATCACTCTTTTCTAGTTAAGGCTTTTGGTATAGAAATCTTTGTCTACTCTGAGTTTATAAAGATACCCTGTTCTATTTTCCTCTGGAAACTTTGTTGTTATATCTTCCACATTTTCGACTCTGATCCGTGTCAAATTAATTTTTGTTTATGCTGCCAGGTTTGGTGTAACATATTGTGTCATTCTAAGGATTCAGTGTGTGTGTGTATAAATATGTGTGTATGTTTTATTTAGAAAAGTGCCTGACAATCACTGCTATCTGAATGTTAACGTTATTACCATTATTGTTTGCTATTTCTAACATATTTATTAATTCCCTAATGATGTTTTAATCTTTATTTTCTTAACTCCATAATATTTCTTAGACCTTATATGGTTTCATTATTTAATATCTGAGTTCTTGTTTTACTTAATTCTTGCTCATTTTAAGTTCTGCTATGATATAAAGCCCTTTCAGGGATTATCTTTCAGTCTTTTAATTTGCCTTCTTGCTTGTTTCCAGACCAGATTCTTTTTTAAAATAAATTCTATTAAAGTATAGTTGATTTATAGTTGTGTTAGTTTCTGATGTACAGCAAAATGATTCAGTTATACATACACATATATATATTCTTTTTCATGTTCTTTCCCATCATGGTTTATTACAGGATATTGAATATAGTTCAATAGTCTGTGCTATACCATAGGACATACCAGATTCTTAATCTACCTTTTAAAAGGGTTTCTCCTTCCATTCTTTTTTCTCTCTTTTCTTCTTTTTCCTTCTTCCTTCCTCTTTCTCCCTTCTTTCCTCCCTCCTCCCTCCCTTTCTTCCTCCTCTACTTCCTTCTTCTCCTTTTCTCTCTCTCTCTCTCTAATATTTACCACACCATGTCCTCTCACACTTTTCTCATGATACTGTGGTAATATTCCTCCAGACACTCTATTTCATTTACTATACTGTGAATAGTGTGTATTTCCCCTTGAAAATAGGCAACATTGCTCTTTCTTTTGTATTGTGTTGAAAATCTTATATTTGGGTTCATTCCTTATAGACAGCACTGTTACCCACTTCCGTGGGAAGATACGTAATTATATATTTTGAGAGGTCTCACTTCTCTATCTTGACTCAAGAATTCAGCCACATCTGCATCTGTGTCATTAACTCTGAGTCTTTGACCTTTCCTGAATTTTCATTGATAAAGCACATCAACTATGGGCAAGTTTTTTCTTATCTTTTAAAAACCTGTCATTTACATTTTATTTTGGATCATATCTTTAAAGTGGAAATTTAGCCCTGTCAACAAAGTAATGCAATTCACATTTAATATTATTATTATTACTATTATTACTATTATTATTATTATTATTATATAATGCAATTAACATTTGTAAAATATTTTATAAATAATTTCCAAAGCCTTTTCATAACTAAACATTTTTGCATTAAATTTGCTTTCTAAATTTCAAAATAGAACTTTTACTTATATTGTCACAGTCCTCAAATATTGTTAGTAGCTCACTTAGAAAAAGAAACATTTTTTATTTAAAAATATATGTGGGATGCCTTCGATTGCAATTAAAAGAGCAAATACAATAAGGTTATTTTATACTTCAGGTATTACATTACAGTTAAAAAAAAAGGGGGAACTAAAATTTTAGTTGTAGGTTGGGCTTTAAGCTTGAACTTTGTTGCTTACTAAATAAAAGCTTTTCAACAGGAGTTTCTCTGGATGTCAGGTTCTGCATTTGGAAAATGAGGATAAAAATAACCACCCAAGTTAGCTCATGAATTGTCATAAGAATCAAACTGGATAATATATAAAATTCCCTGTAAACAGACATTGGTATGCTCATTAAGGTTGTTCATTTTCTCAACACTGAACTAAGAACTCCAGAAACTCCTAGAAAAGTTTGATAGTTGGGTTTTTGAAAACAATTTGAAACCAGCAAAGAGGTCACAGCTTGGCCCAATGTCACTTCGTCTCAGGCTCAGGTGGAGGTGGGAGAGGGTCACTCTCAAAAATGACACCCTCTGCTCTCCCCAACTTCATTTTTATAGACAATTAAGAAAGAAAAGAGAAATAAGTAAAAGAGCTGACCATTCTTATAGATTAGCCAAAAACAAAAACAAAAACAAAAACAAAAACAAAAAATCGTGCAGGGGCACTATGTTCCACAGGATGTCCATTATTGTCACAAAATGACTCATTATGTAACAAAAGCCCAGGCATTTGACTGATCTTTTCTTTCAAAGGAGAAGTGACTGATACCGGACTTACGTACTAAACAAACTAAGACCCATCAGGTGAAACGGAACTGTTTTATTCTTCATTATCTCTGTATGAGTCACATTATTTCATTTGGTGCTGTTTTCCCATTACTGCTCACTAATTTGTTATGGTGGTGGTTGTTGTTAAGGCAATTAATGTAAACAAACAAAGGTATCCAGGGGTCCGGCAGGGTCTGAGACGACCAGCCTTGGACCCAGACTGTTGCAAGTCAAATGCAATTCAATGCACTCACGATGGTAAGTTCCTGCCTTTGTCCGGCAAAGTCCTGGGATGGCACCAAACCTGGGCTCCGTGTCCTCGTTCCTAGTTTTCTTTTCCCTGCGACTTCCTGCCAGAAAGCTTGGGTTATTGAGTGAAGAGATAGTGCTTCAGAGCCCTGGCACAGAATCTAAGCTGTAAGTGGTTTCAAATCCCACCTCTTCATCATTTAGTGATCGTAGGTAGGTCACCTAATCTCTTCTGACCTCAGTTTCCTCATCTCTAAAATGGAGCTATTGACAGTACCTGCTTCTTAGAATCGCTGAGAATGTTACAGAAACTAATTTATGAGGGTATATATCAAACTGTGGCACGTAATAAGTGCTCCTTAATATTAGGTTGTTCTAGAATTTAAATTCAAGTGACTCCCTAAGCTCATAGTATTTTTGCTTTGAAAAAATGCCTGAAATTTTAGCTAGCTGACTTCCCTGATTCCTAATAAAACAGGACTCTCCACCACAAACAGGACTGTTTATTTTTCCTTTGGCTTCAGTGCCTTTTAAAATTCATCCAGGTTGAAATCTAAAGCAAAACCAAACACAATTAGCGATGGTGGCTACGTCCTTGCTAAAAATAAAGACTTACCTCACTCTTAGAGTCAAGCTGGAGTTTCCTGTGGAGACCAGATGCTGAAAACCTGCTGGGAGAACAGTGTGAAATGAAATCGACAGAAAATGCCAAAAGAGTCATATTCTGGAAATGTTATTTTTTCAACACAAAGCCCACCTACTCGCCTCTCCCCACAGCCTCTGGCTGTGACCACTTAAATCTCAGGACATGTTGGTACAGCAGCAAGGAAGCAAAATCTGGACTCTGAGGTGAAGGAGGGTAACAAGCCTAAGGGGAGTTTAATTCTCTCCCCTCTCCTTTTAATCACACTTTTGTTTTCATTTTATGCAATCTGTCTGGGTCTGGAGCAGGGGGCGTGTGAATAAAGCAGGCATGTGCCAGTAGCAGTTTCCAGTGGTTCTCAAAGTGTGGTCCCCGGACCAGTGACATCAGCATCACCTGGAAATTTGTTTGAAAGGCAGATGCTTGTCTCCACCCGAGATGTGCTGACTCAGGAACTCTGGCTGCGGCCCTTGGAGATCAGCGTTCTAACAGTTCCTCCTCCAGGATTCCTCCAGGATTCGAATCTGTGTTGAATTTGAGAATCAGGAGCAGGAATTGGGAGGGGCTAGTCTCCTGTTCTGGTTCTGTATTTTTTTTTTTTTTCCTGTATGACCTTGAGATCAACCTGATAACCTGCTTGGAGCCTGAGTCCTCCTTTTGCAAAAGATAAATGGAGGTAATGCTGTGGCCAGGAGATAACATGTGAGAGCACTTCCTAAATGATGATGTGGTCTAGACTTGTAGCCCTTATTCCAGACTTTCTTTGATATGGACACAAGAGAAGTGTGTCAGAAGATAAACTTAAAACATAGAGAAAAAATTTCTAAATTTTTATATATATATATATATTATATATATATATATATATAATAAAAAAAAAGAAAGAAAAAATAGCAACAGAGTTGTTTTCCGAGTTTGGGGCTGCCTTTCATGGACAAGCCAGACTAGACCAATCAGATCAGCTGACAGGAGCAATGTCCTGGTAGGTGGAAGGCAATCCTATAATTGTGCCAAGGTAGGGGTTCCCTTGGAGGGAAGTGAACAGTGGTGACCCCTCACTTCCTTTGCATTTCATTGTATACCTTTAACCCACCTCAGATTGTCTCTTTCTGTGTTGGAGCGAGGGTGAGAGATGGCTTGAGTTACCCCTAAGAGTGTGGAGTCACAGTCAAGAAAAGTTAGCTTGAGGAAGATACCTTCATATAATTACAGCTGGTGGAAGGAAAGCCTCCTGGTTTAGACTCCAGCAAAATATATTCTTTCTGAGTTTAAGAAAATACATTAGCATCTTCCTGAATCTGATTGAGCAGATTCAAGCTCATTCTCTCATCATTCAAAAAGGAAGCAATTTTCCAGTGACAATAGGACTATTAGATGTAGAAGCTGAAAATGAGAATAATGTGTAGCTCACTGAACCAATTTTCAAATTAGGATTCTTTCTCAGTATCCATCAAATTGGTGATGCCGCCTGTTTCTGTATGTTTCTTACAAGTTACTTATGTGTGTCACTGGATTTTTATTGAGATATTTAAAATATAATATCTGCATGTGAAAAGTCTTTGCGCCACAGTGGTATTTTCAAAGTCATAAGTGACCATGAACTAAAGCTATTTTTCATACACTAAAAATGCTGCTTGTAAGAATTGCTAGTGACATCTTTTTCCTTTCAAAGGTCTTTCTTCCATTAAGGTACCATTTCATACAGAAGACACTTATTTCAAAGCAATGGGAAATTAAATTTTCAAGTCCCCAATATTAAGCTACATTTTCTTTATGGATAAATTACGCATGGGAACTATAGCCCAAGGAGGGGTATAACATGACTATAAAAGAGCTGAGTTGTTGTGTATTTTCCATTTTATGCGAAAGCTCATTTCAGATGATGGGGGCATCTGGTCCTGTGTCATCTACCAAGTCAACACTAACACAGGAAGAACCCAGTGAATGACATCTCTCTGGCATACTTGGGACTGTCACTTAGAAAACAAAGCTGCAGAAAAACTGGCTTTGCTTAAGCCGTGTATCAGCCCCTCCTCCAACGCAGAGGCAGAAATCATTACAGAAACCTCTACAGCTTTAGACACTAGGCTTAGCACCCCCTGCTGCCACCAAAACCTGGGGAGGACTCAGGCATAAGCCCAATGCTGGGCATTTTTATGAAGTCTCCGCTGCCTTGAATCATGTTTCCCTCCAGGCTTCCTCTAGGGGTGGGTAGCCCCCACCTTGGACAGCTGTCACCCAATCATTGTGAAGATGGAAAGCACCTCTTTGGTGGAATTTATCAGGATGACCTCCACTTCGGTCTCTGACTTGGCTGTCATACCTGAAGTCCCCTGTCTGCCTGCATCTCTTGAACAGAAATTCTTTCTACTCTATCCTAGTCCTCGTCTTTCACAAGTATGGGCAAAGTTTGGCTTTCAAACACAGTCTTATTAAGGGGGAGGGTATAGCTCAGTGGAAAAGTGCCTGCCTAGCATGCTCAAGGTCCTGGGTTCAATCCCCAGCATCTCCATTAAATAAATAAAGAAACCTAATTACCCCCTACCACCGAAAAAAAGAAAAGAAAAATTGGGTTGTCTTTAAAAAAACAAAAGAACCAAACACATTCTTACTCAAATTGTCAGAGACCTGGAAATCGTCTTTGCTAGGTTAAGTGGTTTCGGTCCTGGAGAGCAGGCTGTTCTTCCAAGTACCCGCATATAACAAGGCTGAGGTGCTGACACTGTCTTACTGTCTTGGGAGCCATAGTTGCCCCAGGCAGCTCCGGGGATCAAGGAGTTATAGGTAGTCAGTTGCCCTTAACAGAGCAGATTTTATCACAATTTGCCTCATCTTCTGGCTTAGTCACTAGAGAGTACTAAGGGGAGGCTGATTTTTAAAACTGAGAAAACATCTGGGCATTCATTTCTGACTGTAATCAGTAGGAGTACACTGGACACCAGTGCAAGAGAAGTGAATTTGAATCCTGGCTGAGGAATTCGCCATATGCTCTTAAACAAGACCCCCAACTTCTCCGCATCTATTTCTTCAACTCAAAAGGTTCTGAGTTGAATGCTCTAACTTACACAACAGCATACAGGGAGGAGCTTGACATGTTGTTGTAAATCTTTAAATGTAACTTCAGTCTGTATATAGTGCTTTCCTGTGGTTTTAAGTTATCTGCTGGATAATGAGTGAGGAATTCCTTGCTTTGTAACATGTTAACTGTATCTTGACTATGGCCCTTATATAGTAACTGACACAGGGATATGCACTGTATTTTTGCTAAAGGAAGGAGGGGAGGAAGAAAGAGAAGAAAGAAGGAAAGACAGACAGACAGACATAAGCATGAAAAGATTAAAAAGTCTATAATTATGTGAGTTGCATATATGTTGTACATAGATTAAGACTTTGCTGTATCTCTTTGACGTTTGATGATGCTTTTTCAGAATCACTGGTCTTTATTACACACTATACAAAACACTCACCTAGACAGTGCCCCACCATCGCCCCCGCCCAATGCAGGGTTTTACAGACAGCTTTTTGTTTTCATCTCCAGGAAGGTCATCATAAAGCTGTGCTGTCCTCCTGAATCTGTGTCATGCCGTAATTACCGCTTTGTGAGCAGACAGTTGGAGCAAGACAACCTGAAACATCAGGAGACATCTGACCTGGGAGAGCTGATGAAAACTGTAGGAAGCCAACCGAAAATGAAAACATCCTTTTCAGGCTCCAGTCTCGAAGCTGTTTGTAGCCCAATTGTTTGAACAGTTTGCACCGCTCAGTCTATTTCCCACAAGCACATACGTGGTGGTCGGTTCCCAAGCCAACCCGCAAAAGCCTTTTTAGTGACTAATTTGCCTGAAGTGGTCTCTGTGTCTATAAAACAATGTGGTCAAGATTTCCCTGCAAGAAGGCAGGGAGATGTCTGCCTCTCTGGGCTCTGTGAGATAGGACATTCCTCTCTCCCTTCTAATGCCATCAGCTTCTCTCCAGCAGGGACCAGGACATGCTACCTGGGGAATTTTGATATAGAACGTTGGCCTTGAACTGAGTTTAACAGGGATAAATATTAGCTGAGGCATTTCTGGGATAAGGAAAAAGATAGATGTTAAGTGACTAAAGAACCAAATAGAATAATATTGAGACTATTAACTTTTTTTAAACTGAAGTATAGTCAGTTACAATGTGTCAATTTCTAGTGTACAACACAATGTCCCAGTCATGTACATACATACATACATGAATTTTCAAATTTTTTCATTTTAGGTTATTACAAGATATTGAATATAATCCTCTGCGCTACACAGAAGAAATTTGTTTTTAAAAAATCTATTTTATACAGAGTGGCTAACAGTTACAAATCTCCAACTCCCAAATTTATCCCTTCCCACCCCGTCCCCTGGGGTTGTAAACAAATGAGATTGTTTACTATGTCTGTGAGTCTGTTTCTTTTGTAGGTGAGTTCATTAGTGTCCTCTTTTTTTTCCTTTTTTAAAAAGATTATTAACATTTTATTCACCCCCTAAATCTCATGTTTTAGAGGAAAAAATGGAGGTTTTGAAGAAAAAATTATGCACACACGCAAGGCTTATTAGCAATATTTTATCTTATAATCATATAATTATATGTGGTTACAAATTAATCATGTAATTTAAGAGCTACAAGAAGTCAGGTACTTCAGTGTGTAATTATAGATATTTTTTCTGAGGGGTCTCCAAAGAAGCTTCTCCTAATGATTCCAACTTTTCGAGGAGCAGAAAGCAACAAATTCTCCCTAGGACGACTTCTATTGACACCTATTGCGCCGTTGAGCGAAGGACAGTTCTCTCACCTCCATGTTAGTCTTTTCGTCCACAAATCTTGGGATCTAATCCTGAAATCAGAGAAGTAGATTCGTTGTTAGCCCTTATTTGCATCTTCTTAACCGTTCCACTATTTCCAAAAAGGAACCGGTCTCCCATTAGTTCTCAGACTGGTCTTAGGTTGGAGGGTCATGTGGCAACGCTGCCATCTAGTGGAAAGTAGACTTCATTACATCTGAAAAAAGAAATGAGTGGAATTGCTGTACGCATGCTTGCCAACACACAGCTGCTATTAGCAATGTTAGGGCGGTTTTCTCGTGCTTTTAAGACGTAAACAGGTCAAAATTCACTAGCAGAATTCCTATTTTAATCACATTTTACTGTGACTAAAAGTATCTCTAAACTGCGGCCCTCACATTTAGGATACTTGGCAGGATCTTAGGAAAATACACAAGTGGATCCTTGGGTTCCGATTTGCGGGAAAATCAGAATTGCTGAAATTAGACCACGTGTACAAAGATGAGACTCATCAGAAAGTTTCTTGCTTTACTGCTCATTTTCAAACAAATTAAAACAGTTTGTCTAAAAAATGTTAGTGTCCTTAGCTTCCTGACAGCTTGACAAGGTAGAAGTGAATTCATGCCAAGGCTTTCGCAGAGAGAGTTTTAGCTAAGAGACAGCACAAGATGGTGGTAAAGGCGTGGGTTCTTCATTTGGCTTCAATATCTCCGTTGTTTTCCCTAAGATAATCTGCTTTTTAAGCACAAACAGTATGTCAGCTAATTTTTTTCATATATGTATTAGCTATTGTAGTTGGCCGTATAACTTTTATTTAAAAAAAAAAAAAAGAAAGAGTATGGGTTCTTAGAACCAGACTTCTTGGGTTTGAATCCTGGCTCTTCTACTTGGCAGCTGTGTAGACTGTGAGAGTGTTATTTAATGTCTACATGCCTCAGTGTCTCTATCTGTATATGCGACTAACATTACTGTGAGAGTTACGACACACAAAGAAAGCTAGTTCACTGTTTTTTTTTTAAATTATATATTGTGTCCTTGATTGAATAACCATGGATAGCCAGCATTTGAGTTTTAGAGTCTGAACCATTTTATTCGTAATCACACATTTAACAGGTAATAAGGAAGGAAGCCTAAAACCTACCCTCATGTTTGTTTTTCTTCTCTAAACGTCAGTCAGAGGAGATGGCCTTGCTTTTCTGTGCTGAAAAAAATGCATTTCGAGGTTCAGTGCAGTAAAACAGCCAAAAAAAAGTTAAGGGGGAAGATCTCTGCAAGCATGAATGTTATCAGAGTTTCTCAAACAGTAGGAGAAAAGCCAACTGGGTTGCAATGAAAAGGTGTCTGCTTTTACAGTTTAGCTCTCTCTCCACCCTTTACTGAATTATATTTGAGGAATCAAAAAGAAGTGAAATGTCATATCTCAACTGCCTAAGTAATTGAAAAAAATAAAACAGAAATCCATGGGAAAAAAAATGAAATAGAAGCCCATTTCATGATACAAAAAGAAATCGTAGAATTTAGAGATAAGATATACTGAAACCCAAGGAAGTAATAAAGTTACTTCTAATAAAGTGGTGAAGTCCAACTCCGGTGTCCCTTTCCCATAGCTAAGGCTGACTTCAGCAGACAAAACAAAGGGTCACTAAAATGACATTTTAATTGGTAACTGGCTCTTTTAGTAAACATTGATCAAGCCAATCCCTTAAAACATGTGTAATTTGGAGAAATCTCCCCACCTTTGCAAACAGGGTTTACTCATATGCCCACATGACCCCTGCCCATCTGGGCAGGAGCAGGAGACAATATTTATTGGGGATGAGAAGAGAGACTTGGTTCAGGTAAATTACCCTTGCATCTTGGAGGACTGAGCCAGAACTGAAAGCAAGAAGCCCATCAATGTCCTAGAGAAATGATCCCTAAGGGTGCAAATATTTCCTAATGTGGACGCAGGAGGAAGCTCCCATGAGCCTCGGAGATCGGAGAGCAGGAACACTGAAGAGCAGAACTGACAATCCAGTGACCACCTCTTCACTCTTGCTCCTGTGAGAGCCTGTCCTTCAAACAACCATCCAGACGTCTACCAGACAACCATCAGCTGTAGCCGACACCTTTCTTCGGAGCTCTCCACAGCCTTTCCTTGGCCCTGTCTGACTTCAGCAGCAGCCGTGGTGGACAGCTCCTCTGCAGGCGGATGGCGTCACACCTGGACCCACAGCAGTTCTTACTCAACGCTTTCTCTAGAGCTGAGGGAGCTTTCCGCAGGGGACACCACTACACAGTGGGAGATTGGGATCACTAACAAAAATGCCCCAGGCACCCATTCTTTGGTGGGGCAATTCTGAGGGGCATTCTGCAAGGTTTCTCAGTCTTCAGTGGGACTGAGTCCCACTTGCCCACAGCAATAACCAGCTCAAACAACAGACACTTTATTATTACTTTTTTTTTTTTTGATGGGGAGGTAATTGGGTTTCTTTATTTATATGTTTTTAATGGAGGTACTGGGGATTGAAACCAGGACCTTGTGCATGCTAAGCAGGTGCTCTACCACTAAGCTATACACGCCACCTTCTCCAAACCTTTTCAAGCTCCTTTTTTGCTTCATTCTCCTTGTTTCTTTCTTGCTTCCTGGGATAACCTCCCTATCACCCATCCCCCTCCAAGTCTGCTGGCACTTAAATCTCAGGCTCTGCTTGCACAGGAACCCAACCTGAAGACCCCATATTCTGGTTTGGATAATATCCGGCTTCTCCTTTTCGGTTCATTCTTCATTGGCCAGGGGGATGCATTCAAGAATCACCATTAACTTGCCCTGGCTTCCCTGCAGGGAAACTTCAGCCATTGGGAAGGGGGAAAACAAAAGCGTGTGTCTAGTAGCACTGACCATATTCCCTTGCAAAGCTGCAAATGCCTTTTTCAGGTTGGAAGCAAAGGCTGGAGGGAGTTGACGAGGAAGCCAGCTCTCATCTCTGCAGAGCGCTCCCCTGGGGTCGGGAAGGCCTCCAGGGCTGCCTGCCTACTACAGAGGCTTGGCGTCCGTCTCCGCGTGCCTGCACCTTGGGTGGCTTCTCTGAATGACTTCATCCTCTCTGGAACATGGGGGAAATATCCTGCTGTAGCATGTCTCCTCACACATCTAGTCTGCGGTTGTTGCAGCCCAGCCAAACATCTCCTTGAGCAACCAAGAGCAAAACTTTGCTCTTTAAGATACTCTGAAGCCTGGTTAGTGAGGGTAAAACTTTGGTACTAGTCACCCACAGTATCCCTTGTGCATTCAGACAGGCAAAACAGCATAAGGGAAAAGGCACATGCTTAGAGTCAGATAGGTTTTCTGAATTGGAAGACAAGCTTCATCATTAACACGTTGTAGCTGGCACCTACAGGCCACCCAGAATTCACTTCAAGAATGAGGGTTGTTTTCTTGCAATGCCTGGGAGTCTCCAGATATTTCTCTCAGTAATCTTCTGCCCAGGGTCACACCTCTTCCAAAAGCAACTGACCATATCATCCAACAGCTGGCTGACAGGCATAGGTAAGACCTGGCCGCTCAGCTCAAGTCAGGACAACAACCTTCTGGGCTGGCTGAGGCCTCTGTCGAATTCCCATCCCAGCTTACCTTCTTCCTTAGCCCAATCCTCCTTCCTTCCCTCCCCTTCTATAGGTATTGATCCAGAGATTATGCCCTAATTAACTGCCAGCACGCTAACTCCATCTCAGAAAATGCGTTCTAGACACCCGGCCAATAGCACCACACGACTGAGGCTTGATGAAGGCAGGTGAGGTCTTTGGGAAACTAACAATGCAGCTCTATTAAAAAAAAATGATTTTATTCCACTTCTGGGTATGTATCAAAACAACAAAAACACTGGGGAGGAGGGAGAGTATAGCTCAAGTGGTAGAGTGTATGCTTAGTATGCATGAGGTCCTGGGTTCAATCCTCAGTACCTCCTCTAAAAAATAGACCTAATTACCTCCCCCCACAAACAACAATAACAACAAAAAACACTAGCTTGAAAAAATACATGCACTCCAATGTTCACAGAAGCACTATTTATAGTAGCTAAGACACAGAAACAACTAAATGTCCATCAACAGATGACTGGATAAAGAAGATGTGGTGTATTTCTACAGTGGAATACTACTCAGCCATAAAAGAAATAAAATAATGTCATTTGCAGCAACATGGACAGACTTGGAGGGCATTAAGCTAAGTGAAATAAGTCAGACAGAGAAAGATAAATACTGTATTATATTGTTCATATGTGGAATCTAAAAAAATACAACAAACTAGTGACTATAACATAAGAGAAGCAGACTTACAGAATTAGAGAACTAACTAGAGGCTACCAGCGGAGGAGAGGGGAGCTGGGAGGGGCAACAGAGGGGTGGGGACAGGCTCAAGGATGTATGTACAACAGAGGAATATAGCCAATATTCTGGAATAACTGTAAATGGAGTGCAACCTTTAAAATTATATAAAAATAATGTAATTTGGCAAAAATATTTTTAGAAGGCAGTATCTATCAACATTTAAAAATTTTAAATTTTAAAAATATTCTTTTAAGGTTCAGTCAGCATTTCCTCCATCGGAATGGGAACAACACCCATCGAAGTGTCTCGCAGTCTTGTTTGTGTTTTCCTCTCCTCAGCCCAAGTGACCTAATGACATTCCCAAGTGATGGCAAAGAGTCCAACGTGAATTCTCGGATTAACTGTCAAGAAATTTTCCAAGTATTTGGGTAATGTTTTAGTCCTGGATGCAAGTTGATTCCATTGGAAACTGTCCAGGTCTCCCTCCCTTAGTCTAGTCTGGGCTTATAGGGCTGATCCTGAGAAAATCACTCAAATTGTATAAGACTTGGCCACCTCAGCCGTAGAATGCAGATAGTCATGTCTTCCTTGCAGAATTAGTGAGAGGATTCAATTAAATAGCAGTGTAATGCCCTTTGTGCTTTTTCAGTAGGCAAGAAGTTACAAATTATTAGAAAACAAAACTATGGTTAGTGTAGGCAAGGTCTGGTTATCTACCCTGCAAGCCCTCAGCAGGCAAAGCCGTCTGTCTGTTGGGAAAGTAGGGTGCCTCTCCTACAGCAAAATAAGAGTGTGAAACACTCCTCCTTGGTGTTGCTCCCATTCCGATGGAGTGAATGCTGACTGAACATTCAGAGAATATTTTTAAATTTAAATATTTTAAAATTTTGATAGATACTGCCTTCTAAAACTATTTTTGTCAAATTACATTCTTTAAAAATTTTTCTTTAAATTTGTGTACAATTTTAAAGGTTACTTTAAAAGGAATGATTCACAAACAACTCCAAGTAACGTTTGTGGTTTTCATCATATCTGTGACCTGAGTCTTTGCTGAACTCTTCCTCAACCACGATTTTCTTTTGGGAGCGAGAGGCGACTAACATCACAGCTGCCTGAACAGGTCTTTACAGTAACTTCTCCTGCTGATCATCAAAGCAACTTTCTAGAAGTCAGTGTTCCTCCAAATAAACGCATAAGTCCTATCTGTGTGTGCAATAAGGAATTGCAAACCAAGAAGATTCCCAACTTCTGGTTTCCAGTGGCTGAGCTACATAGGTTTCTGGGTGTCAGAGATCCAGACGTCTCGTCAAAATTTCCAGAGTCATTTTAATGGGGGATGGACCATTGGAAAAAGTTTATCTTTTGATATAATAAAAATGTGCCCTGATATTTTTTAAATGCTCTCATACATTCAGGAAGCTATTCAAAAAGAGTTAATACTGGGAAGAAAAAAGAAAGGAAGAAAGTAAGTGATCACTCCACCTGTAGGAAGGACGGAATGAGGCAACGTCAGCGGCGAGGCTTAGACATGTGATCAGATGGAAGCCGGGTTCTCCTGGCAGCCTGCCAGCCGGATTGCGTGACTGAGTCTTCTCTCCTCACTTGCTCTCCTGTTCTCTTCCAAATCTGAAATGTTAGTGGTTTTCTCTGTATTCATCATCAAGCTATTGCACTATTGGGTTTTTTAAAAATTAAGTGAAACTGAGTCGAAATAGAGTCATTCTCATTAATAAGCGCCAGTGCTGGACGATATTTTGAAACACGAAGGACTTTCATTAAATGCCAGTGCGGTTGGCATCTTTGGTGTGCACTTCTTGCTGAGACTCATGAGTAACTCAAGTGTGGTTTCCACTGTGGTGACTAATATGGTCTGGGATGGAGAGGTTAGGCTTGTCAAACTTACCTGCCTTTCTTCCATCCCTCAAGACCTGGCTTTCAGGGAACCCTAAGACTGGAAATCAATCGAAATAAATCTACAATAAAGTGTCCATATTTCCAGTTATGTTAACGGGTACTTCTCCCCTTTCAACCTGATTTGTATTTTCTTTAATTTATGCTTCCTCCCACTTGCCTGTTCCTTTGTTCCAATCCTTTGCCAAATTTGTTTCTCTTGATCCCTCTCAAATCATCTCCAGTTTACTGCCGAGGTGGGTCCCTAAGTGACCATTTTCTAGCATTGGAATAACTTCCTAAAGCATCTCTTTGTTCCTAGTTCCCCTCTCACCCTTTGATTCCAGTGAAATAGAGAATCTTTATCCAACACAGATTTATTCCCTTCCTATCCTTTTGTCATATATACATTGTGAGCCCCCAAATATGGTTTTTCAATCTTTGTTTTATGCAATTGTCTTTTAAATCAGTTAAGACAAGAAAAATGAAAAAGTATATGTTTATACTTACATATTTAGTTATATGTAAGTATTTTTTACTTACTCTTCTGTATTTCTTAACATAAGTATGTTCACTGGTGTTCTTTCTTTGTGTGGATTCAAGTTATCATATGGTGTCATTTCCCTTCACTCTGAAATGCTTTCCTTTAGTATTTCTTGTGAAAATCTGCTAGCAGTGAATTCTTTCCATCTTTGTGTCTGGACATGCCTTAATTTTGCCTTCATTCATGACTGATAGTTTTGCTCGGTACAGAATTATTGGTTGACAGTTTTATTCTTTCAGCATTTTGAATACGTCATCGCACTTGGAGTTCATTAAGCTCTCTGGGTATGTTTCTTAATGCTTCCTTTTGGTAATCACATTTTGAGGTGTTTAGCCATTTTATCTTCTTATATTTTTTTCTGCTCCCTTTCCTCCTCCTTTTCTGATACCCTTTGTACTCATCAGTACACTTCATGTTGCCCCACACACTTTATTCATTTTTTACTCTATTTTTTTTCTTCCTGTTCTTTGGATTGGATCATCTTTATCGATCCACTTCAAGTTTGCTGATTCTTTCATTGCTCTCTGAAACCTTCTGTTGAGCTGTTCTAGTGATTTTTTTATTTCAACACCTAAAATTCTATTTGATTAATTTTTATAATTCCCGTCTCCTTCCTGATATTCTCTGTTTGTTACCATACAGTCCTCTGATTATTTAAACACGGTTTCCTTTTATATATTGTAATAGCTGCTTTTCTTTGTCTGCTAGTAAGTCCAACATCTGGGCCTCCTCAGAGAGCTGCCGTCAAAAGAGAGGTACTTTCTTTCTCTATATTTGCCACATAGTCTTATTTCTTTGCATGCCTTATATTTTTTGTTGAAATTTGGGTATTTTAGATGATATATTGTATGCTCTAAATTCTGATTTCTACCTCTCTCTGGTGTTGTGGAAATTGCTGGGGTTTTTTTTTTTCTCACTTTTTTTATTCGTGTGGTGATTTTCCTAAACTAATTCTCTAGTGTCTCTGTTTCCTGCAGTGTGTGATCACTGATGTCTCTGCTAAGTATTTTTTTTCCCCTTATGGTTGTTTTTACTTTTGAACCTGGCTTCTATGGTTGTCTCTGGGCCAGAAGAGCTTAGTGGTCAGCCAGTGGTTGGTTTTAGGAGTGGTGGGATGTTTCAATCTCAAAATGGTTTCAATCCATTTTTCTGATTTTAGGGGGACCCAAAGTTGTAAATGCTTAGAGATATTCATGTATTCCCCACATATTTATAAGGGCCCTGCTATGTGTCCAACTCCACTGAACTGTGAAAATATAACATTGAAGAGAAAAGTCACCATTTCAACCTCCATGGGGCCTGCAATCAAGAAAGGGGAAAAAACCCCACAATAGTCCATATTCAGGGAGTGGGGCAGATATGAAGAAAGGATAATGTAAGTTTTTTTTTGAAGTTTTTCGAACTTGGCTGTATTTGCTGTTTCAAAATTATTTTTTTCCTAAATAAAGCTCAAAATGCCTAGTGAGGTTTTGAAATATTCACAGCAAAAGGGAATCCTGGCACTTTAGGACATCTTTGGTTTTCATTCATTTACATATTTATTTGAGTCAGTAACTAACACGGTGGTTTACCCCCCCCCCCATTTCTTATCCTGTGATGGTGGAAAAAGAAAGCAAAGAAGAGAAAGGAACCATGTCTGTTCCTTTTGTGTCCACAAATACCCTCAGCTTCTTCCACATAGTGCCCACTTCAGGGCTTAAGTAACCTTGCAAGGATTCTGATCACAAGGCTGATTCATTTATTTGTAATCAGACAAGTTATTTTATTCTAACAGTCAGAAACGAAATAGTTCTTCAATCACTGGTATTCAGTTGGGTCTAGAAAATAACTAGAAACTTACAGATCTCTAATCCACAAGGATGGAAAACTACTGATAAATGCACAGCAGTAGCTCGGACCTATGCACGGTGAAATTTTCAAAATTACAATGAATAGGCTTGATTGAAGCATCAAACATGGTTTTTATAACATGGTTTATTTCTGTGTGATTGCATTCAGGGACACCCATTACAAATCACTATACAAATCATTGCAGTCTATCCAGCAAATACAATTCATAGCTATAAATATGGTATTGCATATATCAAAAAAACTAGGAAGGAGCCAAAAAAATGACTTTGAAAATGTCACAAGTGGCATATTTGAGACACATTGAGTCGATGTGATTGTCTTATTATAGCAGGCTTGAGGCTTGAGGTACTAAAAATTGGAGAGAAATATTTAGATTTCTGAAGTGATCAATTATATAGTTAGTCACACACACAAAAATACAGGCAGTTGTTTCCCATTTTACAAGCAAAAGAAGAAAAAGATACTCGCAGAAATGTACCAAAAGGAAGATCCGTCTTGCTTTCGAGGACTTATTTCTCCATTTATATGTGATTTGTCCACTTTCCCCCTAAAATATGCAAGAAGACCTTAGCTTCAGGAGAGGCAGTCTTGCTCAAGAAATGCTTCTTTGACATTGTGGAGGGTCCCTTCTTCAGCTGCTAGAAAAATCATATTTCTGCTCCTACGTAAAATGATTTGGCTATGAAGCAGAATGAATGGTAATTTTCAAAAGGAATATGATTTTCAAAAGCAAACTTCACAATACCACATTCAAGACGTTGCTTTGTGCTGTAATTAATGGAAGCAACTTCCCCAGCTGAGCCTGTGAGTCCCCAAGGACGACGTGGTTTTATCTCAGGACTCAGAGAAAAGTTGGGAGAGGTGGTCTGTGGGTATCAGTCCCCTGCAGGAGGGGGAGGAGCCTGAGCCTGAAAGTCCATCCAGCTCCTCCCAGCGCAGAAGAGATCCTGGCGGTTCAGAGAAGGAGGAATGAGTTTGAGTGTGCTTTTTGGAGAAATTTCCGGCTGATGCTGGCATTGCCCGTGCAACCTTCAGCACTGCAATCTTCAGTCCGGCTCTGGTAGCAACCACAACCTGGGAACCTGGGGTCGTTTTCTACTGCTGGGTAACACAATACAGCAAATGTAACGATTGAAAACCACATGCTATCGCTAGCTCACAGTTTTTGTGGTTTAGAAGTCCAGGCACCGCTTAAGTAGGTCCCTTGGTCAGGATCTCAGGAGACTGCACTCAAGATGCTAACTGGGCTGCCGGACTTTCTAGATCTTGGTTTCCTCTTTGAAGGTCATGTGATCATCTGCAGAATTTAGCTCCTTACAGTTGAAGGACCGAGGTCCCCATTTCCCGGAGACCACTTGGCCCTCTTTACCACGTGGCTGTTTGCTTCTTCAAGACCAGCGTCAAGGGAGCATCTCTGCTGCTTCTTGCCTCTTGCTTCTGGACCCTCTTTTGAAGGGCCTAGATTAGCTCGGCTCACCCAGGATGGCCTCACTTTTGATTTTCCTCAGAATCACCTGACTTGGGACCTTAAGGCAAAATCCCTTACCTTTTGGCATCGAATGCAAACTAATCACAGAGTGATGCCCATCCTAGTCACTGGCCCCACCGCACTTGAGGGGAGAGGATTGTACAGGATCAGAAATCTCGTAGCCCTCTTATAATTCTGCAGGGCTCAAGACGAAACAGTGGAGGAAATCACCAAGCTGAGAAGGAACAGAGGAGGTAAATACTAAAGCCTATCAGGAAGAGACTCAGTATTGGAGACCAGGGCTTGACCTGAACAGAGGACTGAAATAGCAACTCAGAAAGACAGCGGCTAGGAATGGAGAGGCTTCTGTTGGAAATTCAGAATAGAACAAAGGCATTAATGTCATTAAGGGTAGCTGTGATTTATACAGGAATCGGGTCTGTGGTCCTGGCCGGTCTTGAAATGAGAGTGATGGGTTAATGCTAGAGTGTCATGCACAAGTGAGACTAACAAAAAGGAGAGGGAAGAGGGTCCAATGTTAAGCTTTGTTAGGGGTTAAGCATGAGATGTTAGTTCTACTAAATCAGAGTAGGGAATTTGGGGATGTCTGGATCTTGCCTGCCAATCACTTTAAATCCCGTGACTTCCTTAGGGATGTGTGTTCAAAAGAAACCACGGTGAAACTTAGAATTAAAGTAGACCTTGATTGATATTTGACAGACTATTTAATGGCATTTTGTAAGCTCTCTCATAGAAGCTTAACCAGAGAGTGAGGCTACAGCTGAGGGCTAAGTGGAAACTTCTATCTTTTCCCCATTCTCAACTTCAAGTCTAAAAATCTGGGACCAATGTGATCAGACAAATCTGAAGACAGAGAGAGAGAGTGAGCATCCAGCCCAGGAAGGGCTCTGAGCCCATTCAATCCACTGAGTGGAACCAAGAAGGGAGTTCAGAAAACTTAACTGACTTACTTGTTCCATGGACCAGTCCTACCCTAAGGGTGAGGTTGGAAGGCCGAGACAGAGAGTGGAAGCGGGGCTCATCCAATTAAGTCAGAGCATCCTTGTCCACTGCTATATACAGCCTGATCCAACGCACGGCCTGGGTGATGACCAGTCATAACCTCTCTTGGTGGTAGAAGGAGTTAGGAAGTTGGATGAAAGACACTTGTATTCCCTTTGGATTTGTGGGGAGGGCCTAAAGATGCTACAATTAATGAGGCCTATTTTTTTCTGGATGCTGGTGTAAGGAGAACAGTAGATATGCTTTTGGGTGGCAAAGCACAGACCAGGCCACTTTCAACAGCAGTGGAGTCAGACAACAGGCTGTTATGGTGCAACTTAGGTCTTCTCTGTCTTTGGCCTGGTGGGCACCAGGCTCTGCTAATTACCAGAAGGTTGTTTTCACTGACTCTCTGCTCTGGTCATTACTGGCTCACCCCACACTAAACCCAGAGGTCTGAGTTCAATTTTCTAATATCCAGTTTTGATTCCCTAGTATTAGACAGTGTGTGGTGTGTTAGGCACTGAACTAAAATCATAACATTGTGATAGATACAAATTATGTTGTCATATTCTGCGTGCTGTACTTAGTTTAATTACAGTGTTGTTTTTGCTTTTATTGGTGCTTAAAAATATCTCTTGCAGTTTTATATATGTGTGTGTGTATGTATGTGTGTGTATATATATATATATATATATATATAAAATATTTATTTTTCATGGTGTTCAGTGTATGGTTCTTGCTGTAGAATCTTTGGGAAATGTTTTAATGTGAAGAGGTAAAAAACCACAATATGCAGATTTAACACCTTTAAGCCCTTTCCATTTTTTTTTTCTCATTCCCCTTTTACATACCTTTAACAGGTGCCCTGTGTAAGCCCTTCCCACTTTTTATTAAAAATCCAACTTATTAGTCAGTGCTTCAGTAATGACCTAGACTTGAACTTGCCAAGTTAACATGCTTTCTGGGGTAGAGTGTGTGTGTCAATGGCTGGTGGGACAGAGCTTTGGTTCATGGTAGCAATTGGAGTGATCCACTGACATTATATATATATAAAGTTGTTCACGTCTCTACTTATTTCCTTTAGGACAGAGTTCAGGAATTAGAATCCTGGGTCAAATGGTAGGAAACTATTCAAGCCTCTTGGTAATGTTGCTGTGGTGGTCAGTTTTACGTGTCAACTTAGCTAGGCTGTAGTCTCCAGTTATTCAACCAAATGTTAATCCAGGTGCTGCTGTGAAAATATGTTGTGATTAACATTTGCAGTTAGTTAATATTAGGTAAGGAGATGGGCCTTAATGACCTGGTTGGGCCTGATTCAACTAGTTGAAAGGCCTTAAGGGGGAGGGTACAGCTCAGTGGTAGAGCGCATGCTTAGCATGCATGAGGTCCTGGGTTCAATCCCCAGTACCTCCTCTAAGAGTAAATAAACCTAATTACCTCCCCCAGCCAAAAAAAAATTTAGTTAAAAAAAATAAAAGAAAGACCTTAAGAGCAGACTTGAGACTTCCCTGAAGGAGAAATTCCGGTGGACTACAGCTTCAGCTCCTGCTTGAGTTTCTAGTCTGCCCTTCTCCTACAGATTTCAGATTTATCTAGCCAGTCCACGCAGTCACTTAAGTCATTTCTTTGCCATATATACATATGTGCCGTGCACACAAATATAGGTAGTGTATAGATACGTGTGTCATAGGCATATATACATGTTTGTATCCACACGTGTCATGTATACACACATGTCAGGGACACACACACCTATGTGTTAGGTAGGTAGGTAGACAGATGTGTCCTTCTGGTTCTGGTTCTGTTTCTCTGGTGGAGCTCTGATTCAGTCACCACATTCCGTTCCGGAATTACACAGCACATAGTCCTTGAGAACGTCCTACTCGGTGATTCTAACCATCATGGACTATTGTCATTCTGCAGAAATGAGGACCCATTGCCCAGTTTTGACTGGGGATCTGATCACAGTGGTATTTCAATCTGTGACACTGACATGGTGACAGTGAGGAGGGGGTGCTGAAAGGGAGGCTGAGGAAATCAGGAGACCGGAGGAGGGGTTGACTGTCACAGCTCATAGCAATGAAATCCCAAACTCACCAGGCAGATCCAGTTGGTAATATGGTAACTGAACCCGTGACTTATTCAATTACTTATCCAATTACTTAGGATTGTTAAAAAGATTTCAAGCTCCTAGTAAACTCTTTGGGCTATTTATCAGTCCTGGATTGCAACATGGTATTTCAGGTTTCAGACAGCCGTTTATCAGATTTTCTTTGGTGTCCAGTTAGCCAGACTTTATAAAATAATCCTTGGTCTCTTCTATCAGAGGAGGACCAATGTGGAGCAGTGGTTCAGACATGGATTTGTGTAGCAGGAAACTCCTTCATGGTCCCGAGGAAGGAATGATCAATACTGTGTGAATAACCATTCCTGAAGACTCATCGCTCACGGGGCCATGACAAAGCTTTCCAGTTTAGCTTTCAGCTCTCCTTTTAAATCCCCACCATTGGGCAAGCTCCTCTCCTTCCCTCAGACCCAATCTCAGGCAGGCCCTCGACTTCCCTGGTCCTTCTCCAGTAAAACTAACAGTTCTCCAGTGAAATAAAATCACAAACACACTCTCAGCTTAGTCATTTAAAAGTCCAGTCTTACATGGCCTCCAGAATATCTGCTCTTCCTCCTGCTCAGACCTCCTACAGCGAGTCAGGAAGAGGGTGGAGCTGGCATCTCCCCATATTCTGTTCATTCTCCATCACCTGACAAGCCTTCTTTCCAGCCCTTCCAGAGCTGGGTAGGAAAGCATCATAGGGAAACTGTTCCCACTTAACAGGTGGGCGTCTAATTTCAGAGCTCTTGAGGTTTGTCATCGGTGAACTTTCTGGAGACTCTTAACCAGATTGTTGGAGATATCCCACGCCCCTTGTTCTCCCCTGGGAGAAGTTTTCCAGCTGTCATCACCTTGCTGAAGGAAAATGTGTCCCCATCACGGCTGGTACCTGACTTCCTCCCACCCCTACAAATCCAGCAATCCCTCTAGCCTTTTCTACTGACCCCTTGTGGGCTGCCCTCTTGGTTGTAATTTAAGAAGATCCATGTAGAGCCTTTTGCATACACCCCATATCTGATCAGCAAATGGGGCACACTCACCCATCTTTGCCTCTGACAAACTCCAGCTCTGTAGGGTAATTCCGACACGATGCCCACTTCCCACCTGCCCGTCATCACCTCAGCTAGCCAATTAGTCTCTCTTGCTATTTAGATTTCTCACTTAAGGAAAATATGAATCCATTCTGTTTTTACAAACTATAAAGAACATGTCTTTCTAAGTGGTCAGAGGTGAGTGTTTTCCCTAGTCGTCATGAGCGGTGCCTGGCCCTACCACCCAGGAGGGGCTGGGACTCACAGCTCACGCTGGAAGAGTTCCCTCCAGAAGCCTCTACTTCCCTCACCTGTAAATGTCTTCTGGTTTATATCCTTGTTGTAGAAGAGGAATTTTAGTCTCCTGTCCCTAAAAAAATTGCATCATGGTTGTCCTCTACTTCACTGTAGGAGGCAGTATCCATTGAATTAGGACAGTGGTTCTCAGAGAGTGATCTCCGACCAGCATTGTCAATATCACTGGGGAACTGATGCAAAGTGCCAGGTCTCAGAGCCCTCCTCCCACCCTCTGGATCAGAAGTTCTAAGGGTGAAGCCCAGAAGTCTGGCTTTTAACAAACTCTCTGCATGTTCCTGATGCGTGCTAACGCTTGAGAACCACTGTTGTGTGTGTGTGGGGGGGGTGGGGGGTGGGGGGGTGGGGGTGGATTCAAGGTCACTCTATTTTCCATGTTTCTAAAGTGTACAACTACACTACCAAAATAAACTAGAGAAAACCACAAATAAGTAAAGAATCCTTTCTTATACAAGACATTTCAATTGAATATATCTGTCAAGAATAGAATTTTTTGTTATATTTTGTGTGGTTTTTTTTTTTGGAATTAGTTATCTTGATTCTTTTTTTAGTTGAAGTGTAGTCCATGTATAATGTTGCGTTAATTTCTGGTGCACAGCATAGTGATTCATTTATATGTGAGTGTGTATATATATGTGTATATATTCCTTTTCATATTCTTTTTCATTATAGGCCATTACAAGGTATTGAATATTGTTCTCTGTGCTATAGAGTAGGACCTTGTTTATCTATTTTATACATAGTAGTTAGTATCAATAAATCCTGAACCACTGTTTTAAGGCATCTGTCAAAATTCCACATGAACTTGTTAATCCACTTAAATCTGCTTCTCACAATAACTCATATGTTTACAGATTCAAGGAATAACTATAAAAATGATAGATCGTAGCTACATTTCATGGCAGCTACAGCCTGCTGATTATCTGACCCTCATCAGACCTAAGTCACCATGGGCTGAAGGTTTGGTCACTAAGGGCCGCCGGAGTGATCGTCATTATCTTCCCTCTCCCATCTTCCTGCTTCCAGCTTGCTCATTAGACTGTAAATTATTGTTTTGCAAAACATTGCATTCCTTTTTCAGCTTTGATCAGACCTCTTTCAGCTCTGATCAGACTTCTACTTTTTGTTGTTAAGAGACATCTCTTTATTTCACTGGTTACCTCTTCTAGTCATTTCTTAGGTCTCTTTGTTTGTTGAAGTCGGGAGTCCTCGCCTTCAGTACCACTGATGTTTTGGGTGAGGTGATGCTTTCTTGTAGACAGCTGCCCTAGATGCCAAGAAGCATCCATCCTCTAAGTTGTGACAACCGAAAATTTCTCCAGACATTGCAAATATTCCCTGGGAGTCAAAATCAACTCTCGGTGAGGAACACTGGTTTAAGTGGATTCCCATGAAGTCCCCCAATACATTAAACATGTCTTTGGTAGATTTCACTCCTTTTGAAGACCAGACGGGAATATTTTGTTTTGGTCAAGGCTTCTAATTGCCATAGAGATAATCCTGAAATATTTTAAACAGTATTATTTTGCAACTTGCTGTAAAAGTGCACCTTTCAATTGCTGAGTAAATCATCTTGAGTTCATGTGATTCATGTCATCAATTAAGCTCTTAGAATCATTCTGAGAATTCACTGTCTGAGAGCACTCATTTACAAACACGACAAGCTCCAAGAAACACAATTACTATACATTTTCTCAAGGAAGGGAGTGGTGGCAGGATCGTAGACTGTTGATTTAAATTGTCTTCTTCTTTTTTTTTTTTTCTTCTTTCATTAAGTGGTGATTCAACTCTTCATCTTTCGTGATTTTCTTCACTCACTCCAGGCAATTATTGCTGGCGATTATGATGTTAATGAGTTATGCAGAGCAGACTGGAAAAAATGAAATATATTTTTAGGAAGTTAAGTTACTGGAAGCAACAACGTGAATTCATGCAAAAATCAGGCATCTTTCTTTTTGTGCCTTGATTGATTTTATAAGTCAAGTGTTCATATGAATAGATAACCTTTGCTTAACACGGGGAGTATTTTGAAGAGAAATTTACTCTGATGAGCCACAAAGGGAGTCTTTTGTGAGATGGCCTGTTCCGCCTTGTGTCTGATATATATATATATTTTTTCTATTGCATAGGTTCATTTTCAGGCCCCCAGATCTAAGCAGAAGATGTGATTGACGTGAAAACCAGAACCCTCTTCTCAGCTCCTTTGTAGTTGAATTCTAATGGTCTTGACATATTGCGGAATTGTTCACCAGGGTGACATAAAATACAGTCAAACGCACACACAGATGACAATGGAAAAGCAAGCCCAGATGACAAGACATGTCAATAGAATAGTTTCTTTTGCTTTCTTCTTCTTCTTCCTGTGTGACACAGCAATAGAAATAACCCTCCTCTCTGAATGCCTTTGATTCAGTGAGCTGCAGGCTTCCCTCTTGGATGAGGTTGAAATACTAGTACTTCACTGTCAAAACCACCTTTGTTTCTAAATTAATACCCGATATTTACATACTAATAAGATAGAACTTAATACTTCAAAACTCTCGTCTTTCTTTGTTTCAGGCTTGCAAACTACTTTTATTCGGCGTAAACTTTCAAACCAATGTGTTGTTGAAACTATTATGCATCAATCATCCCGAAATTTTTTGATGAAAAGTTTGGGGAGAAAAGCAGGGAACTATTATAGATTAGCCACCTTTTAAAAAGATAAGAACATTTTAAAAAATTCTATTATTAGGAAATATCACTTAAAACCCCAAAGGACAAAAATTTCGTAGGAAGGACTTGTCCTTAAGTAGATATTTGGGAAATCTTTGGACAAATGTAAATATAAATTTGTGTGATATAGATTATAAATGGCAGTGTTGTCCAAAAGCATTTTTGGACACGATAAATACATGCTATATATGTATTTTTCAATATGCAGTCACTGGCCACTTGTGGATATTGAAGACTTCAAATGTCGTAACTGCAAGTAAAGGACTGCATTTTTAATTGTACTTAATTTTAACGAATATTGTAGGTTTAGGTAGGCAGGTGTGACTAGTGGCTACCATACTGGATAGAAAATGGAAGTGATTTCTGTAATTGCATGTATTCCTGCTTTTCTCAGTTTACAGAGAACCTGGTGTTTAGCTATGACTCTATTTTAAACTGCTTTATGGGTTTCATACCATCAAATCCACTCATTTAAAGCATAGAATTCAATGGCTTTTAGAATACTGACAGTTGTGCATTCACCACCACAGTCAAATGTTTTCATCACCCTAGAAGAAACCGCCGACGCCTGCTAGACGCCAGCCCCCATCCCCAGTCCTCCCCACGCCTCATCCTTCCAGCCACAGGTAACCACGAATCTACTTTTTATCACTATAGCTTTGCCTATTCTGGACACTTTGTATAAACGGAGTCACAACATGTGGTCCTTTGTGACCAGCGTCTTTTACTTGGCACAATGTTTCTGAGATTCATCTATGTATCAGTATTCCACTTCTTTTTAACCCAGATAAATGGAATGGACAGACCACATTTTGTTGATCCATCCACATCTGATGGACTTTGGGTTCTTTCCACATTTTGCCAATTGCGAATGATGCTGCTGTAAACGTGCAGGTACAAGTTTTTGCGTGAACCTACATACCGTTGGTGTATACCTAGACGTGGGATTGCTGGATCAGACTGCTTTCCAAAGTGGCTGCGCTGTTTCACATTCATCGTATTCCAGTGTGTGAGGGTTCTTGCTTCTCCACATCCTATCAGCACTTGTTATCTGTCTTTTTAATTATAGCCATTGTAGTGGGTATGAAGCTTCATCTTGTTTACACCAGACAAAATTTCCTCTCATTTTGTAGGTTCTTTTTTAACTTTCTTTTTTTTTACTTTCTTGATGGTGTGTTTTGAATCACAGAAGTTTTTCATTTTGATGATGTCCATTTTATCAGTTTTTCCTTTTATGCTTGTGGGTTTTGTATTATATCTAAGAAGCCACTGCCTAATTCAAGGTCATGAATTTAGCGCTGTATTTTTTTCTAAAAGTTCTATAGTTTTAGCTCTAACATTCAGATCTTTGATCCATTTTGAGTTGATGTGTGTGTGATGTAAAGTAGGGTCCAACTTCAGCTTTTGCATATGGATATCCAGTTGTCCCAGCATTATTTTTTTTCAGTTGTATGTGTAAATAAATATGTATTTACATACAGATTATTTTCCATTGTAGGCAAGATATTGAGCATTGTTCCTTGTGTTGTACAGTACATCCTTGTTGCTGATCTATTTTATGTATAGTAGTTTGTATCTGTTAATCCCAAACCCCTAATTTATCCCTCCCCTGGCTCCCTTTCCCCTTTGGTTACCACAAGTTTGTTTTCTGTGTCTGTGAGTCTGTTTCTGTTTTGTATATACATTCATTTGTATTATTTTTTAGATTCCACATATAAATGATATCATATAATATTTGAGAAATAGTCACATAAGGCTAGTAGTTACTCACCTGGGCAGTGCAGCCCAATAACCCAGCTGCAGCCCCACTGGGATTTGTACCTGGACACGCTGGGATAGCTCCGAGGCAAGTTACACCAATTCTCTGAGCCTTAGCTGCCCACTGTTGGTTACCTGTACACCACCCCCTTCCTTTGCTTTCTTCCCTTTCCTGTCTCACCTCCTCAATTCTCTACAGGTACTTTCTAGATTCACTTCCCAAATAAACTACTTGTACCACATCCTTCTCCCAAGGTCCGGTCTGCTTTGGAGACACCCAAGCTAAGATACATCTACTCCCAATTCAATGTCTCTGATTTTTCCATTTACCCTTTTTGAAGCAAAATAGAAACATTAAGGGAAAGAGGGCTGGGAAAAACAAACAAGAAAGTACAACTGAAAGAACGAAAGAGTCAGCAGGGAAGACAAGGAGTGTTCTCCAGTGGTACCACCTGCTCAGAAGGGAGGAATTGGAAAGAACTGGCCCCTGACCATTTTGCTCCATCGACCACTTACCCTACCTCCAAAGCAACCCACAAAGAACACATATGGTTGCCTGAAACTGTTCCTGCAATGTAACGTATGCATGATGGTTAATTATGTGTTAACTTGACTGCATCACAGGGTACACAGACATTTGGTTAAACATTGTTTCCTGGTATGTCTCTTCTGGATGAGATTAGTATTTGCATCAGTAGACTGAGAAAAGCAGATTGCCCTCCCAAAGGTAGGTGGGCATCATTTAATCCATCGAGGGATTGATTAGAACAATAACAACAAAAAAACTAGAGGAAGAGAGAATTTACCCTGTGCCTGACTACTTGACTTGGAACACTGTCTTCTCCTGCCCTTGGACGAGGACCTGCACCATCAGCTCCTCTGGGTCTCCATGCCTCAGACAGCAGGTTGTGGGACTTCTCAGCCTCCATGATCATTTCCTGATAATACATCTCTGTTGGTTCTGTTTCTCTGGGGAACCCTGACTAGCATTGTATGTTAATTAAGGAAAGGGTCAGCTACAAATAATAGAAAATATGACTATAGTCACTGAAGCACATAAGGTCAATTTGACCAAAGGATCAAAAAGTACAGAGGGAGTGACAACTGCTTAACAACAGTGCAAGAACTCAGACGTTTTCTTTTCTTGTGCTTCAACATCCTTCTGTATTCATGCTTGCTACCTCCTGGCTGCAATATAGCTGCCACACCTTCATCTCACATCCAGGAAGAAAGATGGTCAAACAGGAAGGAATGGTACCTATACTAGGAAATCTTAACTTTCCCAGTAATTCTCAGCCTTTTTTTTTTTTTTTTGGATTGATGGAGAGGTAATTAGGTTTTTATTTATTTGTCTTTAATGGAGGTACTGGGGGTTGAACCCAGGACCTTGTGCATGCTAGGCATGCACCCTACCACCGAGCTATACCCTCCCCCCTGAGTCTCAGCCACTTTTTATTGGCTAGGCTTGTGTCCCATGGCCAGCTCTACCTGCAATAGACTTTTTTTAGCTGAGTATGTTGCCACTTTGAACAAAGAAGAAGGGATGGAGGAATCAATATTCAGTAGACAATTATCACCATCTTCTACATAAGGTGAGCACAAGGACAACTCAAATTATTTCACAGAAGGGTTGGTGTGCCCCTTGGAGGTCATTTTATAAAATCAGTTTCTGACGAATGGATCCTGAGATAGGTCAGTACAGTTCCAGGGGTCTCATGCAGTTAGAAACCCACCTCTGCTGTGGTGTGGGATGGGGGTTTGGGGAAGAGACTCTCCAACACCTATAACTAAGATGGACTAAAAATCTTATTAAGGGTAGCATTGTAAAGAAGAGAAAGGGCCGGAAGCAGAGCCAGAAGAAGCTGTAGGGCCTACTTAACAATCCAAGCAATGGAACAGGAAGGACTTTTCACCCAACTGCATAGCTGGCCAGACTTAATCACAGCAAACAGAAAAGCTTTCAGGTGGGCCTCTCCAACATGATTTTCTATCTGGGGTCTAAATATAAGGCTGCATGACTTCATACACTGAAAAATGAATTTCCCAGTTGAGCAACTGGACTGCAGGAAGATTGTCTTAGCTGGAGCATCCTATTTGTTACTATATTCTGTGTGTGTGTGTGTGTGTTTGTGTGTGCACGTGGGCATGTCAGGGTGACCGTCCATCCTAACATAAATGACATCTTCCAGGCCAGTCCCTCCAGAGTCAACCTTCACACCAATTCTCGATTTCTAAGGGATGTCTTGGAGCAGGGCTGAGACATACTTTCCCTTGTGCTCACCTGCACCATTCACTCGTTTTAAGTAATGAAATCCCCAGGGAGACAGACCATCATGATGTTTCTGTTCTTTTCTTATTTTCTGAAATATGCGCAGAGACACTTTTGATCTCTCTAGAGACACCAAAAAGTGTCTGTGGCTGGAAAGGTGATTCTTCTACGTGTCATAATTTGTATTTTCCCTTTATGTAGCTGTATCTATTCCTACAGGTACAGCACACACATGACAATGTGGAAAGGTATAAACACAACTTTTTTTTTTCATGTAGAATTAAAGGTCTTCTGGAAAGTCATCGGAATGGCAATAAGAAATGCATACTCATGCATTATTAATCTCAGCTATAAAAAATGGAATTTACAGTAACACGATGTTTATTGCTTATATTCCTGAGATGCAGAGACAAGCCCCTTTTTTGCCAGGCGCTTTAAAGTAGAGCTGTTCTCACTCCCTGCTGACGGCACTGCGGCATCAGACGAGCACCGGTGACACGACTCAGGGTCTTCCAAATGAATTTCTAGATTTCATTATCCAAAAAAATGGCCTGCCCATTTGTACTGCCTGTCTTTGTCCAAACCAGCAGCATGATCTGGAGTGACTCCAAACCTGTTTTTGTTGGGATAGCTCACAGATTACAGTGGGAGCCATAGAAGTGTATTACTGAGTTCCATTACATTATCTCACTGTTTCCAACAACAAAAAAAATTCTAGGAAGAAGATTTGTGACTGTTGTTTCCTTTTGTTTGTTTTTCAAGAGATCTGGCAGATTCGTTTTTAAATTTTCCTGCTGAAACAGATGAGCATCATTGCACCATGTTTTTTGGAGATCTGGGCATGGGGACAAAAATTCTAGGTTTCCAGGTGTATCACCTGTGTTCTGGTCTCAAGACTGATTCAGATTTCCACAGGAATGAGTACAGTTTGCAAACCTACCTGTCCATCATGTCTTCCAGGTTGCTGTAGGTTTGAGGTGGGTCAGTGGGTTTGGGTTCTTTATTTCAGCCTAGACTTTTTACAAAGTTGCCCTCTAATCAAACATGCTTCCCCCTAGGAATCCCCAAATGTAGGGCTTTATAGTGGACTGATCATATGAAGGTGTCATTTTTCTAAAAATGGTTAAACGTAGACAATTCCATTTGATTCAACCTACGAATATTTTTCCCTAACTAGAAAAATACCCCTGAATGAAATATGACTGCCTCTCTTCCTTAAGAATTTACTCCAGAGTCCTGTCCTCTGAGTGGTCCCAGAGAGAGCACTCTAAGTCGTGTCCTAATTCTGGATGCAAGAGACCCAGTGCTGCATAGGAGGTTGGGCAGTTATGGCTCAAAATAGTTTTCTATTTTTGTAGCTTTAAGTGACTTATTAATAGTGGCCACCGCATTACTCCTAGTGATTGTCATGGATTTCTATGATATATTTATTAATTTATTAACTTATTTTTAATGGAGGTGCTGGGGATTGACCCCAGGACCTCATGCATGCTAGGCATGCACTCTACCACTGAGCTATATCCGCTGCCCCCATGATGTTTTAAAACATGCTTTCAAATAGTCAGGGGCAAGATGGGCATATGTTCATCTTACAGGCAGGGAAACTGAGGCCAAATGTGAGTAGAATGCCTTTCCCATAATTTAAGCAGTGACAATGTCAGAGTCCCTTTCATTCAACCTCGAGTCCTTTTTTTGTGCTCACCTGTGCCTCCTCACTCTGGGAGGAAAACCAATTCTGTAACTGCCCACCAACAACCACGACGCTCCAGTCCCCACAGTCAGAGTTACTGAACTTCACGTCTCACCTCTAACATGGGAATAGCAACAATGTCTACTTCCCAGGACTGTCGTGAGGATTAAGATGGTCAGTGCACGTGAACTGTTCAGAATAGTGCCCGTATGGGGAACGTGCTATGAGAGTCAATTCTTATCATTAGACTTTTTATCCAAAGCTTTCTGCTCTGGGAAGCTGAAACCGGATGGAAATCCTGCACTTAAATTTTACAGGAGCGAACTTTAATGTTCATGAAGTGAACACCATGAAAAACACAACCAAAGATTGATTATGAGAGGGGATATAGCATTCCGCTCTAAGAGGGGTCTTATGTGTCTCCATTCAGGGAATTCATCCATATTCCCCTTTGTTTATAGTCTTATGTTGGGCTGCGGGATGATTTTAGGGAGTCATAAAAAAGCCAAGGTGTTTGTCAGAGCACCTGGAAGCAAGCCTACTGTGGGCAGGTGTCGAGGAACCATTCTCCATCCCTCGTGCCAGAACACCTCAGCCCTTTCCCTGCCACACAGCCCTGGGCTTGGACACATGGAGGCAGCCCCTGCCAACCCAGCAGGCTGTTTGATGGCTCGGTGTCCTAGGAACCGAGATTATGAGATGAATGCTCTGGCTGCATCCAAGACCTGTGAGATCAGAGCTGTTAATCTCTGGGCTCGTTGCATGATGGCCAGGGAGGAAATGCTCAAAGAGACTGTTTGGAGGCCAACGGGGAGCTTCTGGGTCATTACCAATAGGGTCCTTCTTCCAAAGATCGAAAACAGTACATGAGACTATTATCAGTCTGCTAACAGATAAGTCATCACCATGGATAACGTCATCTGAATTTTACCATCCATGTGACTGTTGGCACTGCTGCTCTGTATGTGTATTACCAACAACGCTGGATTCTTTGGTTTCCAACCATTTGCTTTTGGGTTTCTCAAATATAAAATAGATAAACGACAAGATCCTACTGTACAGCATGGGAACTATATTCAATATCTTGTAGTAACCTATAATGAAAAAGAATATGAAAACGAATATATGTGTGTATATGTATGACTGAAACATGATGCTGTGCACCAGAAATTGACACAACATTGTAAACTGACTATACTTCAGTTAAAAAAAGAAAAAAATGTCTGGGTCTAACTTTTGAAGTTGGGGTAGATCCAGGCGTGGATCTTTCTGTCAGGACCCTAGGAAGCAGGGGAGTCAAGCAGGTGCTCGATGGGCCATGAAATGTCCAACCAGAAGGGGAAAGAGCCCGGTTCACCCACGTTCTGCTCAGCTGCTTGTAGAAATGCCGTGTATAGACAGTTGCTCTGGGAATGGAGAACGTAGCCCAGGAAGAGAAAAATTCTGAGGCCAAAATAAATGAAAGACTGTTATATTTATGCTGCGATGGTCATGTTGGTGGCCTAGGTGGAGGGGATGGTGGGGCAGAAGCTGATGGGGTTTGAGAGGATGTGCTGAGGTGAGAGGTGCTCCAGGGTCACGGAAGCTAGGAGAGTAGCATGTTTTTTTTCCATAAGGCAAAGAAAGGATCAGTGCATTTTCTTGGCTGTAGATATAATAGTTCCTTAAAGAAATGCATCAGGGCAGACAACAAACTTTTACATGTCAAGGTTGCACAAGAAAAGCGCCACTCAGGCAGAAAGTGCTCAGGCACATTTTTAATAAATGACATTTCCTCCCAATTTCTTTTCATGAATGAGAACTGGAGGTTAAGAAGAAATCAGCGAGAAAGTAAGAGAACAATGTTGAATTCTACATAAGTGGGAAATACGTTCCTCCACTGAACACATATCAATAAATTTGCTTTTCTTTTTTGATGCAAGAAGCAAGATTTGGCAAAGGCTGGAATTCCTACTGATGACAAATAAATGGTCACCAGAGCCTTAAGACTGGAAAACTCAGTGTTCAACAAACCTAAATAGATTTATCTATTTATTTTTATTGAAGTGTAGTCAGTTTACAATGTTGTGCTAATTTCTGGTGTACAGCATAGTGATTCAGTTATATATGCATATATTCCTTTCAATATTCTTTTTCATTATAAGCTATTGCAAGACATTGAATATAGTTCCCTGTGCTATACAGTAGGACCTGTTGTTTATCTGTTTTATATATAGTAGTTAGTATCTGCAAATCTTAAACTCCCAATTTATCCCTCCCCATCCCCTTCCCCTGCTGATAACTGTAAGTTTGTTTTCTATGTCTGTGAGTCTGTTTCTGTTTTGTAAATAAGTTCATTTGTGTCCTTTTTTTAGATTCCACATATAAGTGATATCATATGATATTTGTCTTTCTCTGTCTGACTTCCTCACTCAATATGATAATCTCCAGGTCCATCCATGTTGCTGCAAATGGCATTATTTCATTCTTTCTTATGGCTGAGTAATATTCCATTTAAACAGATTTCTTAGTTGCAGAAATTCTCAGAGTCTTTTGAAAAAAAATGAATGTTTTACCAGTTTCTAGTAGGTGCCTACAGAGTGCATTCCCCAAACTTACTTGATAATAGAAATCCCTTTATAAGACCCGTCTGTAAGGAGTCATGTTTTCCCAACACGTTTTGGGAAATGTTACCTAAGAAATCTTAGCCATTCTTTATGAGCCTCGGGATCTCTTAATAGACCTCGTTAAATGGTAGGAATTATTATGTGTGAAGCTCTTTACACGTATTATTTTTAATTTTTACAACTGCCATTTATGCAAGACATTATTATTGCATATTACCATTGAGGAAAGAGTCTCAGAGAGGTTAATGGCTCCGCCCCAAATCACAAAGCTAGTAAATGATGGAGCTGGCTTTTAAACACGGATCTGCTTTAATCAACAGCCTTCTTTTTTTCTGCATAAATACAATTTCTCTCTGTATAAATACGGTTGAACGTCAGGGTTCCTCACTCTCTGTTGGCTAAAGAAGGTGGTATTCTGCAGTCCCTTAGAAGTAATTATAACAAGGAAGGCCTTTTGATAAACTTCATGCTGATTTAATAGGCGACTGTAGAAGGTGGGCTGATTAGGACAACAAAGGAATGAAATCATTCCCGATGAAGGAGGGAGGTAACCAAATTTTGTTGCTGAGTGAGACTTGAAAACTATTTTCAAGGCTGCATCGATGCGTCACCTACTGGCGCTCCCCCGACTCGTGCTGTTACTTTCCCAGCTTCAGATTTGATTTAATTAACACCAGCTTAAGAAAAGCCATTTGTGAAATATCCTTGCTCAAAGAAAGGTTCAATTGGAAAGCATCTTGGAGACTTTATTGAGCCAGAAGTCTCATATCCCGTGCAGTTCTTTCTTTGCCTCGAAATAAAAGCCTCTACGAAATTTTCTTATTCCCTCCACTCTTATATGTAAAGCCCGCCTTGTAAGTTTAAATCTGTTTTCCTATTTCACCTTTGCTTCAACTACATGAAATGCTTGACAAAGTACAATGGCCAATTTCAATGGCTTTTGCCTCCCCAGCCACACCTCTCTTGATAACGAGGGTCCTCATCTTCCAAAGAGATGATTTCTAAAGAGTTCAAGGAGTAAGCCTCCTTTCCTAAAGCTATCTAGTGCTATCAAGTTGAAAAAGAGGAAAAAAAAAAAAAAAAAAAAAAAACAAAAAACAACCAACAACCCAAAACTCTCCTTTCCTTTCAAAGACACTGGGAAATAGTTTTCACTTTGTTTCATGGCCTTGGAATGGCTGATCCTAATAAACTGTTCAAGTTTTCTTTCTTATGTGACACCATGAGTCGTTGAGCGTCAACTTTAACTCCTTATCTGGACTCTGCAGGCGTCCTATGAATGTGGAATCTGGAAGCTATTCGATTGTGCCTCTGGAGGTCACTTTCCTGTTTCCCAGACAGCTCCCAGGTTGTGACCTCCATCACAGATTTGGGGGTATTCAACCAAAGTGGCTTTCCTCAAAGATTCTTCCACATTTACTGCAGTGGTTCTTTCAAGGGGGAGCAATTTCCTGTGAGCGGAGTTCGGAGAGGTTGGGGAAGAAAGGAGACGGTGACCTGGGGATATGAGTTAAGTTCCCAGATAAAATGGAGACCCCTCAGTTAACTTGGAAATTCCGATAAACAACATTTTTAGTTTAAATCTGCCCTAAATCCTGCATGCGACAGGCTTATACTGAAGAGTTCAGCATTGCTATCAAAAATTCAAAGGTAACTGGCTGTCCTGTATTTTTATCTGCTAAATCGAAGACTTTAGAGAGGGAGAAGTCTAGACAGGGGGCAAAGGGTGGTCGTGAGTGGGAGAGGCTGCGTGTGGGCCTGAGCCCATCCTGAAGGCCTTGGAACAGAGGGAGCGAGAGGCGAGGATGACAATGTGTGTGGGCGTAAAAGGGGAGGAAAGAAATGATGCTTCCTCATTTCAGGAGTTATGCTTTGTGGGACCATTTAAGAAACAAAATGGAAATAACTGTCATTTCTACAGACAAATGCCATTAACATCAAGGGTTAATGTGTTACCCACATTGCCATCTAGAACATCAGCCTTGAGCCTTTGTAAATTCTGAATTCAAACCAGTTAATTTGTATAAACTGTTTCTCTCTTTATATGAAATAATGAGAGCAGAACCGTGTTTTGTAACATTTCCTTTTTTAAAAAAATAAAATTGCGTTTCTTTGGAAAAGAGTGGAGATTCCAGGACAGGCTTGTGTTCTAAAATAATAGCGTCTGCCCGGTCTGTTCCTCTTGCCTGTGGTCTAAGCACAGAACTGATTCTTTTGCAAGGAGACCCCTGAGCTGGTTTGACCTGGCAGAAACCTTCAGTTCCCTGAAACTAGTCTTCCAGACTAGGAAAAGCCTAAAAAAGATGATGCTTAGATCACTTCTGAGGGTAACTAGAGAGACGGGGAGTAAATGGCTATTAGAGCAACAGGCGTTGTGGGAGGGGGAAATATTTCCTAGATAAGGAAAGAAAAAAAAGCCAGAGGCAGAGACTAGGAGAGTGGGGATGGGCCTACCTCCTGGTGGTGCTGCTCCCGCTGTAGACAGATGAGGGAGTGGGTTCTCCGAGGGCTGGTGGGGGAGTGCATCCCCGGAGTGGACGCAGGAGATTCCCCATCTTCCAGAACAGGGCAGATTGTGGAGCACAGAAAGGGCCAAGTCAAACCCGAAGGGACTCCAAGAGCCAGGCCCACAGCACCCCAGTCATAAGCGTCATGGACAAGTGATGGATGGCCCAGGGCCTTTCCCATTTCTAGTGGGAAGGCTTTCAACCCTTCACTGTTGAGTACTATGCTGGCTGTGGGTTTGTCATAAATAGCTTTCACTATGTTGAAATATGTTCCCTGTACACCCACTTTGGTAAGAGTTTTTATCATGAAAGGAGGCTAAATTTTATCCAATGCTTTTTCCGCATCTATTGAGGTGATCATGGGATTTTTGTCCTTTCTTCTGTGGATGTGGTGTATTATGTTGATTGTTTGCTTATGTTGGACCATCCTTGTGACCCTGAGGTGAATCCAACTTGATCATGGTGTATGATCTTTTACGTGTGTTGCAGGATTCAGTTTGTTAATACTTTGTTGAGAATTTTCGCATCTATATTCATCAAAGGTATTGGTCTGTAATTGTCTTTTTTGGTAGTACCTTTATTTGGTTTTGGTATCAGGGTGATGATTGTTTCATAGAATAAGTTTGGGAGTATTCCCTCCTCTTCAGTCTTTTAGAAGAGTTTGAAGAGGATGGTCTAAGTTCTTCTTTGTATGTTTGGTAGAATTCCCCAGTGAAGCCATCTGGTCCTAGACTTCTGTTTGCAGGGAGTTTTTAAATTACTCAGTCTGCCGTCCTCATTTCTAGAAGTTACTGAAGACCCCAGAACCTTTGTGTGATACTGAGCAGGGGGAGGGGGAGGGGATGCATCCCATAATACCCGTGATTAGATTTCCCAGCATCACAGCAGGAGGAGTCAGAACTATGTTGATTCAAGCAAAATAAAGTAAAATTTCCTGCACACCTGTGGCCCAAGATTCATACCCACTCTGCATAGTTGCTTCATCTGAATTCCACGTTTATCAGTTACTAGAAGGAAACCTTTTAATTTTTTTTCTCATAATCATGCCTAAGGTATCATGATGTGGAATACCAATTTCCTAAACGTGTTCCTAAGATATCGTGGGTTCCAGAGAAAGTCCCAAATTGCTTGATTTTGATTCAACGAAGGCAGACTTTGACTAATTGTGTTGCCGCTAAGATTTGGAAATAATTGAATCTCTGTTTCTGTCTTTTGATCCAAGTCCTAGAGAGTAGTTCTCAATGTAATAATATTTTCCTAGCATTCCTTCAGTAGTCAAACAAGAATGTAATCCAAAAAGCCCCCTGTATTCACAGAGACAATGCACTTATGATGAAACCACAGAAAGAAGTTGTAATTAATGCAAGAAATAATGCGAACAATCTATTAACATAATCTGAATGAAATCCTTGCACTGTTAAATGCAGACACTAAGTGCTCATATAATACTTTATTAATTAACAAAGTATTTATCCACAGGGAAATGAGGATAAGAGACCATACACTTTGTCAGACTACAGGAAAATGTATTAGTGCTTCATAAGAAATGCATACAGTTCAAACAATAGCATGATTATCTTTTTAAAGCAATTACATTTAATCTCAGAAGAAAGAATAAATACATTAATTCTTCTGTGTTCCCTGATAAGCCACCAAGATACATAAATGATCATTTTTTTTTTTTTCCTACAGCTCTGGAGGCTGGTGGCAATGCAGTGTGTGCCGCTCAGACCACTTAGCACATGAAAACACATTATGAGATTAACTGACTCTGGGCTGAATAGAATTCCTTCCCCCGGAAAGTTGTGGTTTGTACTTGACTTTGCACCTTCCTTTCAGCTTTGGAGATTCGGAGGATGAGAACTTGCATCGCCCATACGTAATAATAGCGTTTGGTACTGAATGCCAAGTCTTTTTCCTAGGATGGGCTGAACCAAGTATGATCATTGAGAATGCCTTTTCCCTTTAAATATCCAAAGGCAATGAAAGCAAAGGAGTTACCTGCATGACTTCTTTCTCATGGCCCCATCCAGGCTCTCCTTGGCTTCATGGATGCTGTGTCTCTTGGCTGCTAGCTTTCTAGAAATAAGCCCTTTGGAATACTCCTACGCTGTTGGTGGGATGTACTTTGGTGCAGCCACTATGGAAAACCGTATGGAGAGTCCTTTAAAAAATTGAAAATAGAGTGACCCTATGATCCAACAATCTCACTCTGGGGCATATAACTGGAGAAGACTCTAATTCAAAAAGATACATGCACCTCAATGTTCACAGCAGCTCTCCTTAGAGGGGAGGAGACGTTCTGCCTTTCTCCCTCAAGGCAGTCACAGTTGCCTTGGGGAAAAAAAAGATGCACGCAGGTAAACCCAAGGGCAGTAAGGAAGTCAGCCCTTTGGACTGTGGCTACAGATTGTTTCAGATGCTACTCTGAAGGTTCTAGCCTCCTGGCTGGGATCACACGGTGGTAAACAGTGGATTCAGGATTCAAACTCTGACCTTGTGACCTCGGATGGAGTGCATGCTTCACACCACTGCCCCATTGTGTCTGCTGCTTTCCAGGAATCTCTGAAAACTCCTTTGTAGAAGGACTCCTGTGACCCCATGGCGTGAAATCCCTTTCTCTGGACTGGTGGTACGAGAGGCATCTTTATTTTTGGTAAATTTGTTTTGAAATAATACACAGGCTGTCATAATAATACTGCCTGATGGGAAGTAAAAGGCTGAAGTCCAAGTTCCAGAAGCCAGAGATGGCATCCAAGAATCATCAGAATCTTAGAGGCGGGAGACTGATAACAGGTAAGGTTTCTGCCCATGGACCGGGGTCCGCTTCTGTTCTTGCATTGCCATCCTATAAACCCACTAGTCATGCCCAGCCTTTCCACCTGATAATCAGTTTCCTTATTTCTCATTTCAGGCTTGGCAATTTATTGTTATTTTAGAAAATTTAATGTTTAAATTCTGGGTGAGATTTATTCAGTTCAGAACACATGAGAAATTTTTTATGGCAGAGCAAGTGTCTGCCTTCCAGAACCTTCATTGCAACCTGTGTTTTCAACTGCCTGATTCTTAAAATGAATTCCAAAAATGCCTTTGGGGCACTCAACCCAGGTAGAGAAACTTTATTCGTGGTCTTTTGACCTAGTCAGTAGCAATGATAGCATTTCTAAGCAGAGATAGCCGGTACATGATCACAATGCATTAGCGGGAATATGAAGCCAGTAACACTGAACTTTATTGACAAGCTGGAGAAACGTTTATTCTCTGGCAGGGAGGAAGGCTGCGTGGCGTATCTTCTCGCCTGGATGGCAAGTGGTCCAGGTAACAAGAGTTCAGTGGGGCTTTAAGGAATGAGCCACATGTGGTTGTAAATAACTGTGCTTGCTGATTCTTTAAAAAAAAACAACAGACTTACAGTTTTTTTCTAATTATTTTAAAATTTAATTTAAAAAAATTGAAGAGGGTAGGTAATCAGAGGTATGTATGTACGTATGTACGGAAATATTGGGGATTGAACCCAGGACCTCACGCATGTTAAGCACGTGCTCTACCAATGAACTATACCCTCCCCTCTTGCACTTGTTTATTTTGGAAATGGGCTTTACTCAAGAAAGACCTTGAGATTCATGTAGTCAAAACTGTGTGTCCTTAACGCTGTACCGGAAGTGATCCAGGGTCATCACCACGTCTCTATGTTGGATGACTGTGTCTGGGAGAATCCACTCTCTAACTGGATAACACATTATGCAGAACTGATTTATGGGAAAAATTTATCCTTAGGGTAGAAAAAGAGCAGAGAGATTCAAACCTGGCACATTTGGAGGATAGAGTAGTTTCCCAGGAGGAGGAAAAGCCTGTAAAAGATTGCTTGAAGTAGCTAAAATCAGATTTATAATGATTCTAACTCCAGTTTCCAGGTTCTTTTTGGAGTCACTGAAAGTCACTCTGAATGTACTCATTAGAAGTTACTGTCTTATGTGAGTGGTGTTAGGGAATTAATCAGCCCAGAAGACCTCAAATCCAACATGGCCAGGAGTCATGGCCTCAAGGAGGCCTCTGGAGATGTCTAGGTGGACTGCCCTGTTACACGCTCCTGGGGAGCCCTGCCTTTCTTAGCAGCACCTACCACAGTTATAACTAGCAACACCAGGATCTCTGTTCCCCGGTCTCTCCCATTCTAATAGTCCATTTGACTTCTTTCTCTATGGGGGAAGCTAACAACTTGCTTTACCTCTCTCAGGATGCCCAGAAATGGACTTTAATTCTCTCGGTATCTGTCACCTCCTGGTTGGAAACTGCTCCCAGCTCAATCTGGATCCGCCTCCACCATCTAATGACCCCTCTCGCCCTCAGATCCTGCCCTCTTGCCTTCATTCTCTCTGTAGGGGTGACCTACCATCCTAGTTTGCCTGCATCCTGGGTGTGGGACTTCCTAGGATAAAACTGGGTATGTCATGAGCAAATCTGAATGAGTTGTCCGCCTTATTCTCTAGGACACCAGGCTACAGCTCTTACGTACAGCAAAACGCCCTGAAGGATTGTGGACAACAAAGATGACATAAAAGTGCAAAAGAGAAAAATACCCACTTAGAGTTCAGACACCAGTGTAGCTAAGGGTCTGGTCCTCTCTCCTCTTCACCTTGGTCCAAAAAACACAACAAACCCTAGCAGTTCTAAAACTCCAATCCATCTTCCAGGGATTGAAAGTGTGATGAACTCAGTGTTTACTGTCCTCCCACGAATTCATACATTGAAATCCTGACCCCCAGTGTGAATTAAGAGGTGGGCCTTTGGGAGATGAGGACGGAACTCTCGTGAATCAGATTAGTGCCCTTATAAAAGGGACCCCAATACGCTCTCTTCTCCTCTGATACAATGAGAAAACTGCCACCTGCAACCTGGAAGACACCTCCCACCAGACACTGAGTCTACAGGTACCTTGGTCTTGGACTTCCCGGTCCCCAGAACTGTAAGAAATATACCTCTGTTGTTTATAACCCATCCAGTTTAGGGTATCCTGTGACAGCAGCCCAGATTGACTGAAAGGTTCTGAATAGATCTTCAGGCAGATTTCGACATGAGAGAAGATGGATTTGCCTTTTAGAAAGAGGCCTCCTGCAACAATCTAGGTAACTAATGGAGCAGGGGTGCAGGGAAATGGCCTTTCTGTGGCAAACACTATATCTTGTGACAATTAAGCACTCAAAAAATGCCTGTTGAATCCAACCATAAATACCCTAAAATATGTAAAGAGTAAACTGAAAAAGATTTTATTATGAAAAAAATCATACTATCTCCTATAAGAAAAGCCCCAGTGTTAGTGGGTTCTGGAGTTCATTCAATGGCTCCTTGCTGTTATCAAGAACCTGTCCCTTCTGTCATTCGTTTCTGCCACCACTTGCACCTTTGCTACGTCTCCTTTCACTGTCATGAGGTGGTGGTACTGATTCTAGGAGCCCTAGACCCTAGGGCCATATCCATAGAGAAAAAGGTCTTTTTGAGCTGGGGTTGGAGGGGTATCTACAGCAGCTCACACCAGGTTGCTTTTTCAGCCTTCCATGGTTAATGAAGGGAGGTTAGAAAAATTAATCTCTAGGAGAGGGATGCTGGCTCTCCCTGCCAGAATTGGGAGGCTATTCGCTGGGCAGCACACAGAGACTTCCACTCATAGGAAAAGTGGGCTGTTGTCAGTGACTTGGGGCAGAGAGATTTCCCATAACATTAATTTATGCATAGAATCTCTGATAATTTTTCAGCCATGTTGCAGTAGAAATGGACTACATGTGCAACTGAATGAGTTCTTCCTCCACAATGCATAGAAAGATAACCTTTCCCAGCTCTTCTTGCAGTTAGAGTGGGGCCATGTGACTGAGTTCTGGTCAATGGAAAGTGGGTAGAAATGTCTTTGAGGAGGCCAACCAAGAGATCCGTATCTTCCACAGAAGACTGAGATTCCAGTAAAAAATTAACCTGTACTGATTTCTGTCATTACAGTTTCTAAGTTTATGTGTCATTGCAGCATAATCTCTCCTGCCTTGCTTCACAGTCTCTTCTAAGGAGAAAAATCTTATTCAAACTCCAAGTAGCACTTTTACTGAAGGTGTGCAAAGTCAAAACTGAGAACATCATTCATTCTTTATAATATATCCCTGTGGCTCCAGAAGTCCACTTAGATTGACAACTTGACTAGATTCACATCTTGAAAATCGTTTCCCTTAGCAGAGTTTATCTGTGAAAAAAAAAAAAAAAAAAAGACAGAGCCCATTAACTTATCTTCATCATCTCCACACAAGAAACCATAAATTCAAGAGGCGGCTGGGCTCAATTTTGTTCTATAAGATAATGTTAAAGGAAGCATTATGGGGTCAGTTATACGAGTCCTTACATTTCACATCAGTCTACGTAACCTTGACTGTTGTCACTGTGTCATTCAAGCATTCAGTAAAATGTGGGCAGATTTTGTTAATATCCGGGGATTATAAAGATGAACAGTGCTTTGTCCTTACAGAGATAATGGTTTATAGGTTAATAGTGAAAGCTTCACGTCATGTGGGCAATGATAGCAGTCTGGAGAGGGTTACTGAGTAGTGCAGAAAAGAATGTTACTAAATCTGCCTGGAGGGACGATTCTGGTCTACATATCACACTGTCCCAGTCTGTATATGCTGCTCTAGCAAATTAGCATAGACTGGGTGGCTTATAAACAGCAGAAATGTATTTCTCATACTTATGAAGGCTAAGAAGTCCAAGATCAAGGTGCCAGTAGGTTCAGTGTGTGGTGAGGGCCACCTTCTGGTTCATAGGCTGTCTTCTTGTCATAACATCACTGGTAGAAGGGGCAGTGGAGCTGGCCAGGGTCTCTTTTATAAGGGCATTGACCCCACTCATGAGGGCTCCACTCCCACGATCTAATTCCCTCCCAAAGGCCCCATTACAACACCATCATGCTGGGCATTAGTTTTCAGCATATGAGTTGGGGGTGGAATATAAACATTTAGTCTATAGCACATACATAAAGCCCAATTTAGTGATAAGGATGATGTCAATATTCATTGATGTTACCTTTTATCCTTACTCCAAAGCTACGTCCTGGCCAATATGAAGGCATTTTTGTTTGTGCTAGAATCTTAGGCAAAATTGCTGAATACTTAATAACTGGCTTTCTGAGTCTATAACAAGCCAGTTCCAAAATTCTCCTCATCAGTGTGTCTCAATCTAAGAGTACTTTAAAAATACTCCTTAAATGGTGGATTTTCTAAAGATGTAGTCATTCATTCCTTCAACAAACATTATTTCTGCACCTCCTAGGTGCTCAGCCCTATTGCCCATGCTGAGGGTATATCAGAAAACAGAACAGACCTGTGTCCTGTCATTGTGGAGTTTCTGTTCTGGTGGGGAGTGCTGAGTGTGATGGAGAAAAATGAAGTGGGGTAAAGGGGCTACTGAGATCTTGCAGGAAATGCTACCTTGTATAGGATGGTCAGGGAACTCTTTGATCAGATCATGTTTGAACAAGGTTTGAAAGAAGTGATGGAGAGAGCCATGCAGATAAAGAAGAGGGAGTGTGCTTGGCATGTCTGAGGGAGAGCAAGAAGACCATGGGTCCTGAATGGAAGGAGCAGGGGATACAGTGGCAGGGAGTCAGGCAACACAGGTACAGGGACACAGTGAGGGGGGTGGGTACTGTGGACAACTGTCATATATCAAATGCCTCCTCGGTGGTAGCAGTAGTGGTAAGAATTGTATAGATATTGTTTCATCTTTACGAAGCTATGAGGGAGTTAATATTCCCCTCCTTTTACTAATGATTGACTTGAGGCTTATAGCAGTGTTTGGGTTACTCCAACAGTAAATCTTGAGACAAGGATCTGAGTGCAAGTAGTTTATTTGAGAGGTGATGCCTGAAGATGCCAACAGGAAATTTGGGCAGTAAGTTAGAGAAGGAAGCAAAACAGAAAAAAATGATGTGTTAAGTCAATGACCACTATGGGCAAAGGAAGCTTCCTCCCATGGAGGTGAGATGACTCTAGAAGCCAATGTAGGGGGGAGGGTATAGTTCAAGTGGTAGAGCACGTGCTTAGCATGCACGAGGTCCCAGGCTCAGTCCCCAGTACCTCCATTAAAAATTTATTTTTAAGAAATAAAAGCCAATGTAGAACATATGCTCCTCAGAGTTGTCATACCTGAAGGGTAATATTTATACCCTAGATTGGAGTATTTATACCCCAGACTTCCATCGGTCTTGTAGGTTTGGGCTGTTCTCAAAAAAGCATTAATTCTCTGTGCCGTTGGCTTGTTACACTTTTCGGACATGCTTCAGGCCACCAGGAGAAGCCTTTAGACAAAGATTTTCAGGAGTTAGCAGTTGGAAGTTGGCCCCAAGGTGCATAAACCACACGTGGGTGCAGACATGCATGGGGCACTGACAGTTAACTGCTGCAGGCAGTTAAGGAACTCAAGTTCTGCAGAGTCTGGATTTGCTCATACGGTGGTGCAGGAGGAAGAACTTAAAATATCAGTAGGCCCTCAGTGAGGCTTATCTCTGTGTCCCACGGAAGGTACACAAGCTTTATTTAACAGGGTTGGTGTAATCCCCCTGCTTTGAACACGAGTAAAGGTTCATCACGAGTATTCCAACTCGTTTTCTTCAACTACCCAGAAGTGCGACCCCCCAGAGTTGTGAATTTTATTTCAACGTGATGGCAGATCTCCAGACCCTTTCAGAAGTGCCAGCAAGGAGGTTTCCATGAGATCTGAAGCCACGGTTGTCTAAATCTAGGTTGGAGATTTGCCATGACGCATGGTGCCGAAGAGGACACAAGGTGTTACTTGGCGTCATTGAGGATTAGATTTGGTTCTTCCTTCTCTGAACTGTGACGGCTGGGAAGCTGAGGGATGGTACAAAGTGAGACAGGACTCAGTGCTGCAAGAAACAGGAGGTGGGACTATCGTGTTAAGAGGGGAGGCTGCGGCATTCTCAACAAAGTGCCGTTACACTTGTCCAAGGGGTCTCGCCATGTACCCACATAAATAGATACAAAGCTGCTCTGGCTTGCCGGGAGCAGCCTGTGTGTGCCTGTGGTCTCTGCTCATCCGTACGTGACACTCAGAAAAAAAAGAGACGGGAAGTGGAATTGACTGGAAAGAGCCCTTTGGGGTAAGCCCATCCTTCCTGGGTACTCCGGGAAAAGCCGCAGTCTTGAAAGGGAGTGATCAGGCTTCCAAAGGAAACCCTACGGGGAGTGTCATACAGAAGGCTTTGCATAAATTAAGTGAGACACAACCGTTCCTCGACCTGAGAGACCACATTGTTTTCCTCTCCAGTCTCCAGTTAGATGACTCATTTGAAATGGTATCCAACATGCCTGTCCCTAGGCTAGGAGTAAAATAGCAATTTTGAGGCTGAACATACAGGGAAGAGAACGAAAAGATGAAAGCCATCAAAGTAAAATGGGGCATGTTTTTTTGGGGAAAAAAAAGGCTACAACATGGCAAAGATAATCCCATTCTTTGCTGATATGTAAAGAGCCAGAATTAAATAGATGTTAAAAGCATGTTCAAGAGAAGCACTTGTTCTTGGGTGTAGAAAAGTGAATATTACGGCAGAGGAAGACACGATCAAAACCAATGGCTTTCAACCATTTTTAAGCAGCAGAATGCTTTTATTCAAATGGAATCGTACATGGTGTGCAATTGATAAAGCAGATAAAAATGCAGCTGCTCCAGTAGAGTAAGGGGAGGCCAAGGGCACTGTACCTCTGTGTCTCTTTTTTCTCCCACAGCTGGTCCTGTAGCCCTGCCAGGGAATCCTTGCACTCTGCAAAATGGAATCTGAAAAGCAAACATTGGAAGGTTACAGCTTCAATCTGTTTCGTACTTTTCATGGATGTTAAATACCATTAGCTCCTTTCAAACTGGTAGACATACCCTAATAAAGTTGCCCATCTTTCTCTTTTCTTGTGGTCACCGTTTTGCAGTCTGCAAATTGAGCTGCAAGATCAGCCAATGAAAGTCCAGGGTTTGAACCAGCCCATCGCACACTCCCGTGTCCCCGCTGGGATTGGCAGGAGACAGCAGTGTGTGGACGATGTGTGATATTCACACTGGTAATAAAATTTCTGCCTGACCTCGTAATCTGATTTATTTGAACTTCTTATCGCTTCTCAGATCCTTGACCCTGGGACTGTGGGTAATTTGCATCATTTCGACTGAGTAAGTTGGTTATATTTAATATTTATCTCGAGGAGGTCAGAGACCTTTGGTGAACTCTGTGTCTAGTTAGCTGCAATGATTAATTCATACATTCCCAAAGCTAAAGGATGCTTTCTGTGAACTGTCTGCATCCTTCTTTGAAATGCAGCAGGATGGTTTAATGGCTTAAATGCACTAGTGATGGAGGAATGAAGAGGGCTCCGTGCTTCTGGTCCCATGGGGAACTGTAGGCACAGAATTAGAAAGGGCTATTTAGCCCCCACGTAAGCCATAACCAGAATGGAGCAGTCCATGGCCCTATAATTTAAATCATCATCGGTCTCCAGGGAGGAGGACAAGGTGTGTCTTCATCACTTCTGAGGGGATGATCTGAGGGGTGGGAAAGTAGCCTATAACATATCTGGTGCTTAAAGATACAGCCAGGGGAGCAGGGGTTGGGAGAAATACAGAAATTCAAACTCCTAAGTTCTTCCTGCTTGCAGCCTATTTTCTTGGATGTGAAATGGGAACAAGAATAAGTACCAAGGTAGGTTAGTAATAACTCAAGAATAGTCACCCTTCCCCAGTACCTTCACAGGGGGAATAAACTTTCCCACCCCGTTGATGTGTTTGGCTGGACTGACCTCACGCTGGGCACAGGGCACTTCACCACAATTTGGCTTTGAGCTCCGCTATGTGACTTGCATAGGCTGATGGAGTATCAACAGACAGCACGTGTTAACAGTGGAAAGTGTGCTTGCTGTAAGCAACACACGCTTTGACTCTCCTACTGGCTAAGGAGGAGAGGCTGATGCAACAGACCTGGCTCCAACCTGCAGCCTATACGACCAACCCCCGGCTGACCACAGATGCATGAGCAAGAATAAACGTGTTTTTTCATTCTTATTTTTTATTGAAGTGCAGTCAATTTACAATGTCAGGTGTACAGCAAAACAAATTGGTTCCACGTACACACACACACACACACACACATGTGTTTTCACATATACATATACATATACATACATATACATGTTTTCATATATATATACATTTTCAGATTCTTTTCCATTACAGCTTATAACAAGAAATTGAATATAGTTTCCTGTGCTATACAGTAGGTCCTTGTTGTTCATCCATTTTATATATAGTAAAGTGTATCTGTTAATCCCAAACTCCTAATTTATCCCTCCCTGCCCCTGCATAACCACAGTTTGTTTTCTACATCCATGAGTTTATTTCTGGTTTGCAAATAAAATTTGTATCTTTTTTTATAGATTCCACATAGAAGTCACATTATAGGATATTTGTCTTTTTCTGTCTGACTAACTTCACTTAGTATGACAATCTCTAGGTCCATCCATGTTGCTGCAAATGGCGTAATTTCATTCTTTTTTATGGCTGAGTAGTATATATATATATATACCACATCTTCTTTATCCAGTCATCTGTTGATGGACATTTAGGTTGCTTCCATGTCTTGGCTATAGTAAATAGTGCTGCTATGAACATTGGGGGTGCATGTATCTTTTTGATAGAGTTCCTTTAGGATATATGCCCAGGAATGGGATTGATGGCTTTGTTGGTGGGAATGTAAATTGGTGTAATCACTATGGAGGACAATATGGAGGTTCCTTAAAAAACTAAAAATAGACTTACCATAAGAATAAATGCATTTCAAAGTCACTAAGTTTTAGGGCACTATGTTATACAGCAATGGCTAACTAATACACTTAGGTTATCATAAGGATTAAGTGAGGTAACGTATACAAAACACCTAATATAAAGTCCATTAATCAATAAACACTAAATAAAGATTTCTGCTATTGTAAATAATGCTCACACTATTTGGGTCAATATTTTTTCCTTCAAATGTTGCTGATGCATAAATGGGTATCACATAGTCTTCTGCCTGGAGTCTTATGCTGGTGGGGAAAGGCGTGACAGTAAGGTCCCTTCACGTTTCAAGGCAAGCTCCCCTCTGCCTGCCCTGCTTTCTAGCTCTTTCACATCCCATGTGGAACACCAAAAGCTGACAAAATTAGGCTCTCTATGGGACCTTGTTTCTTTTGAAAAGAGACCTCTTCGTTGCAGCTACCAAAAATGGTGGACTTTCGGCAAGCCTTTCTGGGTATACAGCACTAAGGATCTGAAAGCTTGTGGTCTGATGCTGGCTTTGCCTGAGGAACTTAACCTCCCTGAACTTCCCTGATTTACATAATGGGGCTGATTATAATTGCCAACCTCACAGGATTGTTGTGCGAATTAACTAATGTTTGTAAAGTGCTTAGAGGTCCATAGATGAAAGGTGCTATATAAGCCTATTATTATGTCATCAAAAATGAAATTCCAATAAGATTACACTTTCATTTAGATTTCCATTAATTTTGTCATCATTTCAAGATTAATCCTCACGGATTTTCTAGAGCAAAAATAAATAAATAAATGGGAGAAAAGGATGATATATTAAAATACGAAGCATTCATATGGAAAGGAAATTACCTACAAAAAGCTAACATTTAAAAGTGATTTTTATATTATTATCCTTTAATGAGCCCTGATCATGTAATCACTATTATGTAAAACCTAGATATGGTCTCTGAGTTTACAAACTAAATTATGAACCTGGCTAATTAAATAGCTAACATTTCCTATTTCAACTGTGTTGAAATGAATGCTATATAAAGACCTCTAACTCAGTTCATTTTTAAATTGGACCTCTTGTTATAGGAAATAGCCTCAAAAGATTCAAAGAGATGATAAATGCATAAGGAGTGTATTTATGAGGTTATCATGTGGTCTGCTTAATTCTACACTGGGTCTGGTGTGAAATGGCATTGATACTCAGACTCAGTAAAGTGACCTGTAGGTAATTAGTACCATAAAGTTCGAGTATAAACCCTCTCATCAAACCAGGAAATGTTAGATCTTGAACATCTGGTTTAATGTCCTCATTTTACAGATAAGAAAACAGAGCCTACGAGTGTTTAAATAATTTGCACAAAGTCACAAAGCTATCCAATGCAACTATTTACACCTGTGGACAAGAGGATTACTTACTTATCCACGTTTTAACATGAATTATTACTTCCATGCTTTTGACATCAAGGATACATTAGGTGGACGTTTCCAAGCCTCATTGTTCACTGAACAAGTTTCTTGTATCAATATTTGTAAAATGTCTGCATTCATCAGCTAAGTGCTGATTTACAAAAATGAGATATTATTCTGGGTGTCCTAAATATTCACAAATGAGTCCTTTTCCCAGTATTGTTCACAAGAGATGGCAGATGGGACAATGGAATCTGTTTCCTTCGTTGGAAATCTGGGGGGTAGATTAAACACCACCCAGTCCCCCGATTCTAAATGTCTATGCGTCTGAGATCTCAGCTTCATTAGAAGTGGGGCATGGTACTAGATCCTAAGTGTTGAACAAGGAGAGTTCATTGGATCCCATTGAATTTTCATGGCTGTTGAAAGAGATGGATGTTACTGCTTCATTTTCCATTAGACAGATGCTGTATGCAGATAATAAAGGGGAAAAGTCTATTTAGGGACCTAATGCACACTTATTCATCAGTTGTATCTTCCTGCTGATGTCTGAAGATGCGAATTTTCTTCTTTCAATTGGGACTGAGAGGAGTGGCACCGAGTCCAGCTAGACTTCACTGGGTTATGGATGGGGAAGTTTATGTTTCCTAGGATGACTGCCAAAAGGAGCCTGAAAGACAAATGCCTGCCTTAAATACTGAGACAGAGATGGATGGACTAAGGGATGAGCTATAGACAAACAGCAGCAGAACCTCTGGTTGCTGAGAATCTTACTCCTTCTCTAGATTTGACCCATCCCTCTGCTCGGCTGCTACTTCTGTCCACGGATTCATTTTTTGTCCCTAAGGAATTGAGAATGCGGGTTGCTTAACATTAAGGCACACAATCACAGGAACTTCTTTGCTTACTTACTCACTCGTTCATTCATTTGGTCCTTTTCGGGCACCTCCTACATTGGGGGAGGCGTTGTGAGAGGGGCTGTAGTGACAAATATCAATGCTCATTTTTACATCGTATCTCCTATATATCGCACACTGTTCCATATGATATAGAAATCCTCACTCTAACCCTACGATGTTGTATTATTATTATCCCCCTTCTGCAGATAAGGAACGTGAGGCAAAGAGATTGAGTCACTGTGTTAATCATGTTCTTTTTTTTAAATTTTCTGTATCTTATGGTATTTTGACATCTTGAAAATCTTGCTGCCCCTCCTTGGCTAGTTGATTCTCAGAGAGAGCAAAGGGCTCAGCCAGGAGCACATTTGTCATATACAAACCAACCGATCCAAGTCTCTCCTCTCCACTCCCCTATTTCCCTAACTTTATACCTCAAGCCCCTCTTTCTGCCCCCTCCCACATCATTCCATGGCAGGTATCAGGCAACCAGAGACTATCCCCATAGCTTGAAAGCTACTGGCATTCTTCAGATTAGCCAGTCCTAACATGTTTCTCTGTCCTGCTTTTCCCGCTGAAACCCAGATCGGAGCTCTGATCTAGGTTTTCCTCTCCCTCCTCTTCTGATTCCTGAATCTGGTGCTTCCCCTGTGGCCCTGATGGGTGTGCCACACCTCTCGTTTCTTTCAGAGGCATCAACCTCTCCATGTCAGCACTCCGTCACCTTTATGAATTGAGACCCAAGGAAAGTCAATCAGCAAGCTCGAAGGGGGAGGTGTGGGGCTTGGGACTCCTGAGGCTGTTGGCTCCAGTCTGTGCTCTCAACATATGTGCTACATTGATTTAAAAAAGATACTCTATTTAAAGGGCTTACAGTCTTGTGGGGACACAGGGTCAGAAGCAAACATTTACAAGGTGATATGTGAATACAATCATGAAGATATCGCTGTTACGGCTAGCTCACTCAATATTGTCAATGTGAAATGAAGGGATATCTTGGCTTAATTGGTATTTGGCTAGAGTTTGTGTGAGCTTGCTGCTTGGCTTCAATTCAAGGCATATTAAAGCACCCACTGTGTGCAGGCACTTTCTCAGTTACTGAAGACCCAGAAAGAACAAGGACAGGACATGCCTTTGGGTGGCAGCGTGGAGGACATCAGTGCCGAAACAAATGACCAAACAGGTGCAAAAACAGAGGAAAGGCCGGGGGCATCCAGGTAGGGGTCATTCACTCTGTTCTTATGAGGAAGTTGGGATGTGTGAGCTGTAAAATTAAATTACTGTGAAAAATGAGAAATTTGGGGAGTTTTGTGGGTAGGAATACAGAGTGTGGCATCTCATTTAGTTGGAACGGAATCAGCCAAATTTTTGGGAAGTGTTGTTATGCAAGGCTGATTAACTGACTTGTGTCTTGGAAGCTCTGGTTGCGTTGACCGTCAAAACTGAGACTAGATTATATCCAAAATTTCAAGCCAGGGTCACAGATCTTACTGAATGGCAGGGAGGAGCAGGTCACAGTAGTAAAGAGAGTGCCAATTTGGAGAACTCAGTGGATCTGAGTTCAAATTCCAGCTTTCTAACCCACTAGCGATGTGGTCTGGGGTTAGTGACTTAAACTGTGGGTTTCAGCGGGAACAGTTTTACTTTTCTTAGATGTGCAAAATGCCTAGTATACAGTTAAGGAGGAAAAAAGGTTTTCTCCTATGTTCTAGACCCCTCTAGTCCAAAGGGGTCTTAAACATCTACATGCCTAGTCAAAATATACCTAGATGTGTCAGACCCCCAAGAAGACTACACGAATTCTAAGACAGCTGCAAGACTCCACCTCAGTTTTTGTTAACGCGCACTGCAGTGCAAGAGCGACAAAAACAAGCTGAACCGACTTTCTGTCCGCTTGACTCCCTTTGACTAACTTCTTAGCCTCATCTCTTTCTGGATGAGCCTTAAGCATGAGGAGGTTTGTGAACTCCTGAGTGACGAGAGGCTGGGGAACACTGGTGGAGCGTTGCTCCTACAAAGCAAAGGTGATGGACGGAAAGCAGAGCTATGGGTCAAACGGTCAGTGACTTGTCCTCATCTGCCAGTTAGTGTTTTCCATCTGCGCTTTGCTGGCAAAAGATCAAGACCCCAACACATCTTCCACGTTTCCTTCTTGGTTGCTCTATGGAGTTTTCCTGGAGGATGTGAATTCACCATTTTATGCATGTTTATCATGGGACATCCTGTTTGAGGCACTCGGTTCTCAATGACCTTGGTTCTTGGCTTGCAAACCACTGACTCGAGTGTTTGAGCTCAGCTTCTCTGGGTTTCCACCTTGTCAACATTATGAACTGGCTTGATTGCTGGATAATCTTTACCGCCCGAGTGATACATCTCTGTATCATTCATTCATCATTTGGTCTCATGTTATATACCCACAGAACTTGATTCATTGCAGACAAGCAGTGTGAATTCAGCAGCCTGTCTCTTGATGCTTCCTAAGCAAGAGTTCAATAGGGAAGAATCCAAAGTTAGACTCTAAATTACATCCTGACTCCTTATACATGCAAGTCTAGTGACTTCAAGATAAGTCACTTAATGTCTATGGACCCCAGTCTCCTCAACCACAGTAGTACCGACCTCATAGACTTGTTGTGGTAATTAAATGAGGCAATGTCTAGCCCAGTGCCTGGTCTATGGTAAAGTACTCAGATATTAGTTATTATCTTTACTGAAAAGGACGACTCAATGAAATTAAGTTGTCCTGTGAGGTGCCATTCCACAGCCATGAACCATGTGTGGTTATTCAAATTTAAATGAACAAAAATTAAACCTAAAAAAAATCAGCCCCTTAATTGCACTGCCTGTGTTTTCAGTGCTCCACAGCCACACATGGCTGTTGGTGTAGACTTGTGCTGATGGAGAACGTTCCCACCATCCCAGGACGTTTCATTGGACCCAGCTGACAATGACACTGCTCTCAAACTCTAAAAATATCATATAAGAAAAACATGAAATGCACCACATACTTTAAAAAAAAAACACCGCAACACCTCACTTGTGTGTTCTGTGGGGGCTTTCGATGCAAAGTATTCCCAACACCCACCTAGAGTATGTTTAAAGCTTTGGAAACAATTAGAGTGTCCTCTGTTCCTTTTCACATTGTTTGGTGGCTGTTTCTCCCCGCCCCTCCCCTCCACTTTCAATATGTTTCTGATGGAGTTGCGTTCCATATGTAATATTGTTACAGGTGCAAAATTGTTTCTTTCAATTCTGAATGCCGCCGCACATGTGCAGCGATAGCTCTGAAGGCCAGCTCACTATTACCGCCAATCCAGGCCTCTCTCCCAGCCTGGAGGTCAACAGCGTTCTTCTTTGCTTGCTAATGCTTTATTGTCTCTTAGTATACATTGGAATAATAATGGTAATTTATGCAGATATTTTGTATGCATAGCAAATAATGAGAAACACCTGCAGAAATTTCCCTCCTTCTCTGAGTTCAGCAACTAATTATATTTTTAAATAATGGCTACCATTGAACACAATTATCCAAATCACTTTAAGTAATGGAATCTTTTTAAGGTGTTTTTGAAAATTTTAGCACAGTTTTTAAACACTCATTTTTATCTAGAAGATGGGAGGGGGGAAAAAAAAGCCTAGTGGGCGGCTTACTCACCCACAACGCGGTTTCTGCCAAGAATGGTTCCGTCCCGGAGTCTCCCCGGGGTTCAGGTCTGACCCCCCAGGCTGTGATTGGTGATGAAATCCAGGTTTTCTGTAGCGTTCACCTGGCTGATTTTGGTAGCTTTGCTCTTCCTTCCTGTCTCCCTTTCTTAATGCAATATAAAAATAATAAGATTGCCTCTAAAAATTCTCTTTTAAAGAGCACAAATTGCCACATGATTTTTTTCCCCTTCTGTCCATGAAGAGGTTTGAGTGGGAAAAGCACTGTCTGGGGGGTCAGAAGACTGGTTCGTTTTGCTCTCTGTGTCTCAATTTCCTCTTAATATGTTTGGAAGATTGAGACAGATCATTTCCCAAAGTCTCTCTATCTCTAAAGAAACACACGGCCCTGAACCCTGGCCATCATGTGTCAAGTTCACCAAAGAGGATTTGAAAAACAGAAGAGGTCGGCAGAGAGCAAGACCAGTAAGAAATTCGTGTTTCCTCCCCACTGCTAAACCACAGGTTGTGGTCCTAATTATGGCAAGGGTCCGGAAAATTCTGATCTCTCGCTCTTTGTAATGTAGATACATACATGTCTGTATAGATGTCTGCATATCCCACCATGGGCCTCCCGCCACGTACCTGTATATGTGGTGATGGGGTGATTTGAGGGTTGAACCCAGAGAGAACAACTTAGAAATTCACATCTTCCTGGGCACCTGCCCTGATCACGCACACGTGTGACTGCGATCTAGTCTCCCTCCTAGAATTCCTCACCCTTCTCGGTGCCTACGAGGAATTATTAGTCTTTAGGAGGAGAAATCAGCGCTTGCATAAATCATACCATTTCCTTTTACCTTTGGGTTCATTTGGCCAGTTGAAATTTATGGAGTGCTGCTTAAAAAATGCTCACGTTATAAGAATTCCTGATCTCAAGATGTTCACAATCTGGAGATGGAGGGAAGTTAAATACCAATCAAACTCAAAGGAAAATGATGTTAATAAAGCAAAGCTCTGATATGAGGGGCTAAGGGGGCCACTTGGAAGAGGTGGCACTTGACCAGGTCCCCAGGAGCAAAGCAGGCTCGCTTGCGAGTCCCAGATGCTGGTCTGTGGACCAGCTAAGTGCTACGCTAGACTGCGTTTACCTGACTTACCTGATGAATGTGTACAGCAGAAAAATAAGGACAGCTAAATAAAGCTGACATAAAATGATGTCCTTTTTATTTTTGGAGATTATATTCTACCTCCTCATTTATAAGGTATAAATGACGGTTAGAATATGTGGTTATTTTCCACTTTTTAAAAACTTCTTTGGCAAAATAAGAAACTGGAAAATACACCTTAGCTCCCAATCTTGAATGTTTTGTTTGACATTTTACTGGACCTTTAAATCTACAATCTGGGTATCTCTGGGTTATAGTTCCCTCTGCTTCCTTATTTGTTTTGCAAACTTTCAAGGGCCTGTGGGTTCTCCTAAGAGAAGGAAGATGTGGGGCCAACTGGAGTTTTATTTTGTATCTTTCCTGTGCTAATGAATTACACTGCTAATCTCAGAGAGAGAAACAGAGAAACAGAGAGGGAGCAAGTTATGGGGGAGATTAAGAGTCTGAGCGAACATATCCTATAAAGACCAGTTGATGGTGATTTAAAAAAATATATCTACAAGATGCTAATATAGTTTTGCATTTATAGGGGGAGCTTGTCACGGTATTTCCTTTAATTTTGTACTGTAGTGAACCAAAAAGCAGAAAGAAAAGTCTAGAGAAAGCAATCCTGGGTAACTGTTTGGTCACCAACTCCCTAGGGGACTGACTCACATGGGACCTGGGAGCTGGACAAAGGGAGTGGAGAAGGGGCACCTCCCGACCCCAGGGAAGATAGCACAGAAACACCATGGGAAACAGAAGCTTTCTTTTTTTCTCAATTGAAGTATAGTCAGTTACAATGTGTCAATTTCTGGTGCACAGCACAGTGTCCCAGTCATGCATATACACACATATATTCGTTTTCATATTCTTTTTCATTAAAGGTTATTACAAGATATTGAATATAGTTTCCTGTGCTCTACAGAAGACATTTGTTTTTTTTTTTAATCTATTTTTACATATAGTGGTTAACCTTTGCAAATCTCAAACTCCCAAATTTATCCCTTCCCACCCCCTCTTGCCTGGTTACCATAAGATTGTTTACTACGACTGTGAGTCTGTTTATGTTTTGTAGATGAGTTCATAGTGTCCTCTTTTTTTTTTCTTTTTTAAAGTTTACTATTTGAAGAAAGAAAGTCTTTTTTTTTTTTCCAGTTTTGGAATTTGGGATAAAACATAAGTGGATGCCAGTCCTACTTCTTGATGCATAACCTTCCTCTGTCATGTGATTCTTCCTATGCCTCACATGGCAGGTGTGCAGTTAAAAATGAAATGGCTGTGCACTTCGACACAAGACGGGGCGGGTTGGTAAAATACCGGAGGTGGCCAGTGATGTCCCTGCTGCCTTGGCACTGAAGGGAAGAGACTTGTAACCTGGTGTCTGGGCCTGGGGGGCTGGGTAGGGGGTGGGGATGTGGGAAGAGTTCACTTGGAATCAGAGGACTGAGTAACACTTTGTTAGTAGTTTCATGATCTCTAGGCTTTGGCTTCTTGGAAACTAGTTTACTTTCTACCTGCCAAAAAAGGTCCGTTTTCATCCTGAGCCTCAGTTCCCCCTCGTGAAACTTCAAAATAAGTAAACACTATGATGAATAAAGAATTGTGACTTGAGAATGCCTGGGCAAATATGAATGCTTCCACTCTTTAAACGGGATCTTTGGAGGAGAACTGAAAAGATGGCATTCTTGTCACTTGGGATTTGCGATGCACTACAAAACATCACACCCACCTTGCGTGGATGACTGCCTGCCTTCCAAGAGACTTACGGTCCTAGGACCACAAGGGCAGCCTTTTATCTCTCTTACTAACGACGCTTTACTTTTGCATTAAACATGATCTTAAGGAAAAAAATCTGCTCAGGGGACATCTCTTGGCTGTCGCCGTTCTGAACATAGCTTAACACAGAAAGAAGGCATTAGTGGGCTGTTACAGTTGCTGTATCAGAAGAATGCTCCGTATCACAGTAATTTGGAGAAGGTACGACGGTGGCCCCCAGGGAAATCCGACTCAAAATAAATCTTTGAGAGCATCCATCAAAGGTGCTTGGAAAGATCATATTTGAGCACTTGGTTAAGTGTGAGATTCTGCCCCCGACCCCAGATGGTCTTTGAGGATAAAATGCCTGAAAGAACAAAGTCTAGATTTCATTCTACACTTGTAATATTCCTTCAGGAGACAATCAATACAAATAAATAATAAAAAATAGGTAAGTAAATAAATTACCAAAGGCTTCAATGAAAGCCTAGACTGCCCTTTTTTCCTCCAACATTATCATCTTGAAAGTTGTCCTAAAATCTGGACACTATTCCCCGAAGAAGAGTAGTTGTTGTGTTTTTGTTTTTGTTTTTTTTGTTTTGGTTTCCTCCCTAATACTGCCAATAATAAGCATTCGGCTGCTTGCCGCTCTCTCACAGGAAATTTCAAAACTTTCACCCGGCTGGAAATAGGTAAGAAAGGCCTGGGAGACCTGGGAAGGACTCCAAATACAATCTGCAAGTAGATTAATACTGTATGTTTCATAGTAATCTGTTTTAACATTGCAAGAGATTTTCACTCCCCACTTCTCAAACCGCAGTACCCAAACATCGCCACAAGAGGGAACCATTGCTTAAATGTTGGAAGAATTAGGTCTTTTGAGGAATTCATTCAGCTCAAATCTCTCTTGAATGTAAGGACATGGTCAAAAGGATTGAACAAAAAAGTGAAGGGACAGGTGCCGTCATCAGTGCGGTTCTGTTTTTGACAGCTGAAGTATTTCAACTTTTAAACATTCAAACAACCAAAGGTGTTCCTAGGACTGTAACCTGGTTAACAAAAACCAAGACCAGCGTTGAGCTTTTACTAGAAATTCACATAATAAAGAAAGCTCTGGCTGGTCTTTATTTTTCCGTTGGTCTCAGTTTGTCTAAGAACCAGGCAAACTTTGATATAAACAGAAAATATTAAGATATAAGGAAACAGAGCCATTTTCAAACTCTTGGCTCAAAGTGTCATCTATCAGAAAGCACATAGCAGCAGTGATCAGTAAGAGGAGAGGGGGTTATGTGTCGTAGAGGATTCTTGCTTTCAGCCCCTGGAGCCCTTGCAGTTGTGGAATCCAGATTCATGTGATAAAAGACATGGAGAATGGCCTCTTGGAGGTCGCATGGCACCAGGCGTGCACAAGTCCGGTTTCTGCACGGAGAGAACTACAAAACAAACTGGGAAATATTTGATGCCAGTAGGAAAACAGATGACGGCTGAGATTATTAATCTTGACAGTTTCCTGATTTATTAGGACATTGTCATCCTCTTCATTTGTATCATTTGGCAAATGATCACAGTATTAGACTTAGTGGAGGCAGAGCTAAGGCTTCCCCTGCCTCCAACAGCGGCAGCAGGTAGACAGCACGAAGGCTTGGGTTTAGACACGAGGTGGGTGAGATGAATTTTCAGTTACATACTGTCATTTGAGGAACACTAAGTCGGGCTTTTTTTTTTTTTTTTTTTTTATGACTGTCAACCTAGATACAGCTATGTAACTAAAATACATTAATTATCTCCGAGAAATAAACCTGTTTGTTTGATAAATCCAAAGCAATGGTGACTACGTTGAAAAGCAAGGTCTCAAGCAGTCAGGAATTGTTACTGTTTACTGTGCAGGCAAGGAAAAACAAAGAAAACAATTAGAAAAATAACAGTCCTCTTTAAAAGCTATTCCTCTAAATCGTTATACTCGGTCAAACAGAAATGTGTGGAATTTCTCCCTCTGAACTGTTCATGCAAAATCACTAAATCTTGGGCGTCTTCACCGTAGACTCAAAATTAGAAAGCATTTGGTGTATTTTATTAGTGATCTCTTCCACCAATATTTTTACGTTCTATTTTTCATCATCCCTTGCATTTAAAATAACAGCAACAGAAATTAAGCCTCAATAAAAATGTATCACAAATTAAAGATATTTCCAACGAAAAGATGTTATCCTCAAGACAGTTTTATCCAAATGTAAAATCCCAAACCTAAAATGCTATCATTGAATACTTTTTTTATTAAGAAAAGCCATGTCTGCACCTATGTTTCGAGACTGACATATTGTGCAATAAACAGCAATCAGCCTAAAGATGCTATATTAAACAAACCAAGTTTTGTTTTGCTAAACTAAGCAAAATTAGTTGAATGCCCTAAGTAATAGTTGCTGGTATTTTTTTTTCGAAATTATTTCTCCACTTGTTTTTGTGTCTATGCATAAATTAAAAATCTGCTGAAATTTATTATTCATCTGAGATGTAATTAATATGCAAAATTATGCAAATTAAGATGCAATTAGGCTTCAATTCTCTAGTGGAATTTTCCATTATAATTTAATACAAAGTAATAGAGTAATTGGTGTCACGTGTAATTACGGTTACTCACGTGTACTTGCAGACGTGCAAATGATGTGGTATATGTTAGTTATCCTATGCAAATGGTTCCTGCAATCTCTTAATACTTGGGAATGAAGTAAACAAAGATGGTCTTCAAAAAAAGGGTGAGAGGGACCCCTCTTTCTTCTCCTGTGCTACCATTTTGAAGAACTGTGTGAATAATTGTAACTAATTTCCCTGCATTTATGTCTCAGAATTTTTAACTTGGTATGATACAGTGCATTGTTTATTACTTTAGAGAAATTATTGCTGGTAAAAAGGAATCTTTAAATAGAGACCTAACCGTGATGCAGATGCCACATGGATGTACCCAGGGCGAGAGCAAGCAAAGCAGAGCGCTGTCTAACGGGGCAGAGGGGTTTTTGCATCAGGCTCAGAAGGTCTCGCCTTTAAAAGAAAGAGCACAGCCAGCTTTGCCAAATACATCATTGTAACCATACTGTGTTATTTCCGGATTGCAAAGTTGACCAGTTTGCTTTGCCCTCTCTTCAGAAGCCAGACAGTTTGATTTTCCAAATCAAAATTTATTCCCTCCTACTTTTCAGAAATCTCAAAGAATTCCGTCATTTGTCTCCGCATGGATAAAGCACTGAGCAGATTAAACTATGTAATTCTCCCTGTCACTAACTCTGCCATTTGGTTCAAGGGACTCAGCCGCTAACGACCGTGTGTCTCCTTGTGTCTCCCAGGAGAAGGGGACCCTGAGTCTCCCAGGCGTTTGTCCTGAGCCTGGAGCTGCAGCTTATAATTTCTCCATGAGAAATGATTACCGCTTGTTTTAAAACACCCATGCTGTGTTGAATCCCGCACAGAAAACATTATGATCGTGACACTTTCCTTCTCAGAGCTGAAGCACACACTTTAAGACGAGTATTTTATATTCTCAGCTCCAATTAACCTGAAGTGTTTCTCTTCCCTGTCTCCCCCTCAGCCCACCCCCTTCACCTGAGTCTCACCCTTCCACCCTGTGGGAACAGATTATTTTTCAGGAAGGGGATATGTGTGATATACTTTGTTGCAATTAATAAGCGTGGGCATGGACAGAGCGGGAGCGGCAAGAGCTGATGGAGAGTAGCGGAGAAACAGCACCCCTCTCTCCCGGCTAGACTCCCAATGGGCACCTCTCCCTCCACCTCCGCTGGCTGGGTGATGGACAGACCGGCGCAGATGAGAGAAAACACACGCTGCGCCCTGTCACAGCCCCACCCATTCATCCATATGTGGCTTCCCCATTCACTCCAGTAATAATACCAATTACGATGCAGGCAGGGCCGTTCTTGCTCACATTTGCAGCTCACCGTGGACATTAGTGCTGCACTCCGAGCAGCGCCCGGACCTTCAGCGACATCGATTATACAGCTGTTGGACAGTCGTGGAATATACAAAGCCCTGTTCAGCGTGCAGAATCGTTTGTAATTGTGGAAGGTGCGATAGGAGAGGGCTGGCCTGATTTCTTCCCGGCGCTGGCCTCATCCTCTGGGTCCTGACTTGGTTCAGGGTTAGGGTGGTAGAGGCTGAACCGAACTGATACAATGAAGAACCAAAAAGCTGAGGCAGTGTTTTTTTTTTGTTTGTTTTTCTCCCAGAGGAGGGACTTTGGGATCCAGGTTCAATAGACACGTGGGGCCCCAGGACCTCAGCATCACGATGAAGTGGCGAAACCACCCTGGGTCAGACAGAACGAGACTCGGATTGAAGTTGCCCGGGACCTCCCCCTCCCACCAGAATGGCTAACTTAGGGATATTTTGTCTTTGCTATTTACTCTCTTTCCAGATCAAGTTTTCTTATTTGTTCTCACCTTCAATGGGTTACATTTGTGGCCAAAACCAATATTATGGGTCTTTGGTTTGTACTTTGTACTTTTGTTTGTACTTTTCTGAGGAACTTTCCTGGCTCAACCCACCCTTGCCCAGGAGACCCCAGCCTTGAATCCTCTGTGCCTCTCTCTCCAGGTTTAACTCTTCCACCCTCAGACTCTGATCTTTTTAAAAAAATAAATGACTTTTCCCAGTTTTATTTAGATGTAATTGACAGACAACACTGTAGAAGTTTAAGATGTACTGCATAATGACTTGAGTTACACATATTGTGAAATGATTACCAAAATATCTTAACATCCTTCAGGTCACATTTTTTTTAAAAGGTTTCTTTAAAAATTGTCCTGTTATACTCAGTCTTAGCTCAACCTTCCCCCCCTCTTCCCCCCCCCCCGTAATATGAGAAAGCAAAGGTAAAGGACAGGCAGAGTGAAACAGGAAAGGTGGAAAAGTGAGACAGGGACATGTGATCACGCCGGGTACTCAGTGACTGCTGCTCATCCCACGGGACTTTCTGAGAAGCCTTATGAAGTGCATCTGGGTCTACCTGCTTGGGGGATGGAAGGGGGATTCATTAATTCTTCTTTTAATCTGTTCATTCATTCACATTTCTGGTTCTGAGTGGGATCCTACACGTGTCTCACGATGCAGCACCAGAGAGTCCCAGGGCATGAACACAGACCCGAAATGAAGTTGCTTCTGTGGGAAGCTGATCATAGTGCGTGTGGGACTGGTTCCTGCAGCAGGGGCTAGAGAAAGAAGTTGGGCTGAACAGAATTCAGTGGGACAAAAGAGAGGTCCAGTACAATCCACCCTTGCAATGCTTAGATACCCCCTGCCTTCCACTAAGGTCAAGTCCACAGAACTGATTATGGGAGACTACTGTCTTCCTAAAATTCAAGGAGGCTTATTCATCTTTGTTGGGAAGCAGAGGGTACCAGGACCCCAAATATTCACAGAGGAAACATCAGGCTTTCCTTTGTGATCTTCCTACCGGATTAGACACTAGTAAAGCTCCAATATCTGGCCATGCTTTTTTTTTCCCCCGGCACAATCTTACCCAGTTTCCTTGCAGTAAGGTGGGGCCACGTGACTAACTATGGCCAATGCAGTACAGGCAGAAGTGACATGTGTTCCTCCTAAGTGGAGGTGGAGTAAACCCTTCCACAATTTTCCAGTCTTTCTCATCTTGGCTTGAGTGGAAAACACGGTGGCAGTTTGTTGAGATGTCAGAACCAGAGCAGCCTGGATCTTTGAGTCATTCCATGAAGGACAGCTGCCTGGGAGAGTCACCTGGCATATAACAGACTTTGCAGGAGCAAATAATAAACTTCATGTGTTTACCTGCTGAGATTTGGGGACTGGGTGTTATAACTTCATAACATATTCTGTCTAGAATACTGTTACCCATGTGCAAATTCCTTGAGCCTTGTAATCAAAAGTCAGGAGAATGGGTTATACATAAATGTGATAAATTATTTATAATATGCCAGAAGTGTAATCCATGCTTAGGAGCAACTAAACTCCCAAGCGAGGGAAGGTTCTACCTGTACTAACATTCAGAGCTGATTGAAAACTTTCTAACATCTCTTGCCAAGTCAGAACCCATCACTGGAACTGAGAAGTTTCAAGCACTTGCCACCCTCTGATGGCTTTTGGTGAGTCTTCTGAAGACCTTCCTGTGTTGGTAGGCAGGGGAGGCCCAAATCTCCTTTCACTCTGTATTCCATACCACATATATCTATGTCACTGCCCATTACAGTCGCTTTCCTTGCTTAAGCAAATTAGCCATATTTTCCTAGGCATAAACTTTTGACTTACAGAGACTTCTCAGAAGTCCACATTTGCAACGATGCTATCATAATTCACTGTGATGTCCCATCATTGTAGTTGATAAATAGTTTGATGTGTGTTAGATTAAGTCAAATTGAACTGACAGGAATTAAAGGAGTAGGAGGAAGATGACATGATCCTTGTCCTGGGGGCTTTGTATCTATGATGAAGTGCCTAGTATTATCCCCTTTTGCAGATGAAGAAATTAAGGTGTGGAGAGATTAGGTATATTGCCAAACATCAGAAAAAAGTAGTTGGTGTTGAAGTCTATGAGCTCTAAGACCTTTTTTTTTTTTTTTTTTTAACATTTTTTAAATGAGTTACAGTCATTTTACAATGTTGTGTCAAATTCCAGTGTAGAGCACAGTTTTTCAGTTATACAGGAACATACATATATTCATTGTCCACAAATTCTAAGATCTGAGACAAAGACTGAATTCTTGCCACAATAGCCCGATGCTACCTTGAATGGAAACACGTATAAATTGAATCAAGGTGAACTGAATGGAGTGGTATTGAGCTGAAGTGGAAAATCCACCTCAGTGCAGAGATGTGAGGCTTAGACCCTGTAGTGTTAATTATGGCATGCCTTTACAGCCAACACCAACCACCATGTGCCTGTTTCCTGAGGGTGATTCTTTAAAATATTGAACTCTTACTATGCTTTTAATCTATTTTTATTAATAAAAGTTTTAGCTAATAAAAAAAGTTTTCCACCAAACTCTTGGGTGGTTTATATTGCCGTAATAACACCTATCTCTTCCTGTGTGAGCATGGCTCCTTTGATCTCAGAGTGCAGGAGAGAGGCCCAATCACCATGGGTTCACAGCACGTCTGGTCTCCTTTGACCTGTCTGCAGGGTGCAAAGCTATCTGGAGTGGGAATCACAGCAGGGATATTCACTAGTGCATCAGCTACCTAGAGGAGCTTGGTAAGAGGCAGTTTCTGTAAGTGCTTTTTAAGTCACCTTGTGATTTGAGCTAGCACACCTACGAAGTTAAATCTGTTTTTCACTGAGTTATTTGCTCAACAAATACATTTGTTACAGTCACTGGTAGACATTGCACTTAGAACGTTGGGTTGGCATGGCAAAAAGAGAATGTGACATATTCAAAACATGCTGAATTGCCCTCAACCTGCAGACAGTCTAGCATCACAGAAAAAGAGTTGCCAGTACAGGTGGGAAGTGATGAGTGCCTATGAGTTGTTCTGATCACTTTCTCAGGGACTTCAAGCAGCCTTGGTTCCATTTAGCTCAGTGAAGAGAAAGACTCTCAAGGATTTCTATGGACTATTTGAATCTATTTTTAGAGAGATTGGATTTGAATATGTAAACCTGGAGCGTATAAAGTGGAGGGGGGTGTTCTAGACAGGGACAAGAGGCAGGGAATAGAAGCCATGTGGGGAACAATGGGGACTCTTTCCTCAATTCTCAGTCATGTTACCTTTTCATATTTTAATGTCGAGAATACCGTGAGCTAACTTAGAATTGGTTTCAAAAGAAACTCACCATCCATTAGGCTGTGGCATAAGGTGTGTATTAAAGGAATGATGGACGCTTCAGCCAGCGGTGTCTCCCAGTCAAGGACTTGCAGCTCGTCCTGATAGAATCCAGGGTGAATGAAGAAAAGCAGAAGCTTCGATTCAACATTTAAGCTGTGGAGAAATCGTGAAAAGCCTTGCATAACAGATTAAGGTTGCTGAGATCGTATTAGAAGGGCAGTCAGGAGCCACTGAAGGTTTTTTGAGCAAGAAGTAATGGGATAAGAATAGTGTCTAGGAAATGAAATCGGCAGCGATGTGTAAGTAGGATGGGAGAGGAAAGATAGTTGGGAGGTAGGATACTGAGAGGAGATGAAAGTAGTTAAAGAAAAAAATCATCCAAACCACTGAATTGGTTACTGAGCAACAAACCATCCCAAAACTTAGCAGCTTAAAACAACCACCATTTATTTATTCTTCAAGTCTTCAGATTGGCAATTTGGACTGGTTCCATCTGGGCAGCTCTCTTGGTCTCAGTTGGTCTCAGCGAGTTACCAACGCTGGTTGGTCTAGGAAGGCTAGAGTTGGGATAGCTCATCACTGCTCCATGGTCTTTCATCATCCCCCAGGCTGGCTCAGGCCCGTAGACATGAGGCTGGAAGGAATTCCTACAGAAAGTGACATGCCAAGGCCCCTTGACGCCTATGCTTCCAACAGGCATGGTGTCATTTCCACTGTGTTCTGTGAGTCAAAGCTAGTGGCAAACTCAGACCACACACAAAGGGAGGTGAAACAGAATCCATCTTTTGATTCAGCGGCTGCAAAGTCACATTGCAAAGGCTCGTGAATAAAAGGAAGGGAAATAAATATGACCATTTCTTCCCAGCCAATTGCCACACTCCCCAGTTTGTTATTTCTTCATTTTTTTTTTTTTTGGTTATAATTTTTTATCACTCTATGAAAGATGTAGAGGAAAAAGTCAGTTTATGGAATGTATCTTATGAGTAATTTCTATCTAATTGTCACTGTCCTTGCTAAAAAGCAGCAGAACAATGTTGTTTTGTGTGTTGTTTAAAAATCACCCATTCTATTCTGATGAGTCTGTTCCATTCTGTTAAGCCGAAATATTTGGAATGCCTTACAATTTATTTAATAATATTAATTAATGTGGTTTTATGACTAAATTTGCCTTCTTCTTTTCCTCCTATGTTCAAATTCCATTACAATAAACTCATCACTTAGTAAGTGGAAAGTATCAACCAGTGGAGGTCCATGAGAGATACTCTTAACTTGTTAAAAAGATATTTGGTGCTTAAAATACTGAAATTACTTTTGATCCAGAATTTCACTGACTTAGTTATTTGAGGATTTTTTTTTTTTCAATCTTTCTCATTCCATTGGTAGGTCCATTTTTAAAGGTCTTGAGACTTCAGGGGAAACCTTTCTAAAGCATTTCATGGACTAAGAGGGACAGAATAAAACATAATTGGGTATCTTCTTAGGGAAGTTTTCCTTCAATGTCAACCCGAAAGAAATAGGTTTTCCTTTCATGTCTGTTTTATAAATATCTATTTTCATGCAGATACACCTCTGGCTTTCATTTGGTTGCTTTCTTGAAATTAAAAAATTTACAAAGCATGTTGTTAGATGGAAATATCTAGGATTCTGTTTCATTAGCGTAAATATTCTCACCAAGTCATGTAGCTTTATTTTCTACCTACTTATTGAATCTGTCCCTCCTTTTCACAGCTACTGCCCTTTCTCCAGTTCAGATCTTCATCGCCTCTCTTCTGGGCAAAGGAAGTAGCCTCTTCACTGGCACCTCTGCCTGCTTTCAGATTTTCCTGTTTTGCAATGGATCATTTTGATCCTTGGAGTATTTCCAATGGAGTAGTAGACTGGCCAGATGTTCCTTAAAGAAAATGACCTGTGTTCAGATAAGTGGGAAAATGCTATAGACCTTCTCAGCCATGCTTGCAGTCATGAAACCTGTTAGCACATTAAAACTTTGAGGAGTCCTGAGTAACATGAAGATAGGAATGTGCTTTTGTCTTCTGTGTTACCCGTGATCACCACCCTGTTTACTCCGAAGGACCTAGTGCCTTAGGGAAAATCAGGATAATTACAGCAGGAATTTGAAGAGAACGAGTTAATATTCAACATTCAACTTCCAAAAGGTGACTGTGAGGTTCATGGCTAGGATGTCTTAAAATCCCAGCTTTATTGAGAGAATACAGATTGGTAAATTCCAAAAGATATTGACATATCAAGATCCAAGTTCAGTGGGACTGAAGGTCACTCAGTTTTACCAAAAGATGTTGAGAGGTTATTCAGACAGTAGTGGGGAAGGAGGAACACCTACCAGACAGAGAAAAGAACATGATACTTTTCATGAGGGGAAGAGGAGATATTGGAAGGGATAGGTAGAGGATGAAAAGCAGCCTGAATCTTTCAGGGACCCAGTGCCCTCATCTCTATGGACCTTGATCCAAGAGGTACCAAAGATGTGAGATGAAAACCCCAGCAGATTGAAAGGGAAGTTAAAACCCAAGGTTTGTGCACCCTCTCTACTAAAGGCAACTCCAAAAGGACACTGATTTGGAAGATCTCCTCTTGGGCCAAAACAAGATGGCCACAGTGGAATAGAAAAGGGGATACATTCATTCAGGTAGAAAAATAGCAGAGGATTTTATCATGGGATCTCTTTTGACAGATGTCTGGTGTGGTGGGAACTCAGAATGCTTCCGTGATCCCATTAGGACAACTGAAAATAGTTGAGAAATAAGACAGTGGCCCACTGTGGTTCACTAGAGTAAATGACAAGGTGATCCCATTTGAAACACAGTAAAGCAGAAAGAAGTTTTAACTGAGAAACGGGGGATTCAGAATGGTGATGAGATGCTTTCATGGCTTTGATTTTGCTGGGAGAACAGGCAATGGGTTACACCTGTTTCTGTCACTTAAGAAGCTGATGCAATTAGAAAAAAAGGCTACTTTCCAAAGTTAGGTGATCAGAGGTCAACCAGCAGATGCCCAGAAAGCATTTAATTCCAATTATAGACACTATTTTGGAGAGAAAGTTATGGGAGACTATCCAGAGGAGAAAAATTGCTTGAAAGAGTGTTTAAACTTCTAAATTGAGTGAACATTCACTTCAGTGAGAACATTTTAAACTGGAAAAGATTGAGTTACCTGTAACTGGAAAGTTTACATTATTATTTTCTACCCACCGTTAGAAATAAGATTATATAAAAAACTTAGTTATATAGAAATATCACAGAATTTTTTACAAGTGAGTTGTAGGTATAAATCATCTACTCTGTAACATAGATAGCTCTGATTTCCCTTTTAATCCACACTCCCCCAAATTTATTTGTCCAAAAACATATTAAAAAAAAAAACTTAACACATTGTATTTTCTCTCAGAACAAGTGTTAGATGGAATATCCTTTGGGAAATAAAGTTCTATGCTTGTATTAGAGTTCTCTCTCAAAAAATAATCTTTCTTTTGAAATTAATCTTGTTATTTATTTTTAAAAAAATGCTTTTTGGAATTCTTACATGTTTGAGGCATTCTGCTAGGGGCTGGAACTTGAAAGATGACTCAGTCCTAAGTTCTGACCTCAAGAAAGCTGCAGATTTGCAGAGAAAATATGTGCTTGTTTCGACAACACATATACTAATATTAGAATAGCGTAGAGAGAACAGCATGAATTCTGTACAAGGACTGCACAAAAATTTATGAGGATTTTCCCATTTTTCCTTTTGAGAGTTCATACTTTCTCTTTAAGAGAATGACCAAGGCAAGGATCTTCTCTGTCATCATTTCTATTCTACATTATAGACGTTTAAGGAAGTGAAAAAAGGAAAGGAAAAGGTATAAAGATTAGAAGGAAGAATGAAACTGTTCATATTTGCAGCTGACATGACTGTGTAGTGAATACTAAAGAATATAGAAGATACCTACTAGCCCTAATGTTGAATTTAGCAAGGTCATAGTATACAGAATTAATATGCTCAGAGCAAAGATTTAGAAAGTAAAAATTTTAAAGTTCCATTTAAAATGGCACTGAAAATATAAAATACTTAAGGATAAGTGTAGCAATACAACTCTACACCGAATCCACAAAAGATTAAGGAGAAAAATCAAATAAATCATTAATAACGGGTGAGATATACCATATTAATGGATTGGAAGTTTCAATGTTGTCTAGATATCAAGTCTCCCCAGGTTGTCATACAGATTCAAAGTAAGCCAAGTCATAATCTCAGCAAGTTTTTTATTTTAAAAATTGGTAGTCTCTTCTAAAATTTGTATGGAAGTGCAAATAGCCTAGAACAGGGAAAACAATCTTGAAAAAGGAAAATAATATAATATAGGAGGGCTTACATTCTTAACTTCAAGGCTTACTTGCTATGAAGCTACATTAATCAAGACAGTGTGGTATTTATGAAAGGACAGTTAAATAAAGTAGAGAATTCAGAAATACACCCACACTCACATAGTCAAGTGATTCTTGATAATATTACTGGAGGATTTCACTAAACGGTGCTTGGGCAAATGGAAATACACATGGGAAAAAAATGAATGTTGACTTCTATGTCATGCCATATGTTAATTTGAGGTGGATCATAGACCTAATTTTAAAATCTAAACTTATAACGCTTATTTAAAAAAACCTAAGAAAATATCTTCATGACTGAGGATTTTGAGAGAAATTGTTTTCAAAACATACTTGGCAAAAAACAAAGAATTTGTATCCTATAATTCAATAATCAAAAGACAGACAATTCAATAAAGCCCTGAACAGAGACTTCACAAAGGAAGAAATATATACGGCCAATGAGTAAATGAATAAAAGGTTCAACGTCATTAGTCAGCAGGAAAAATGCAATTAAATCACAAAGAGTTACCACCCCACACTTAGAATAGTTAAATTTGAAAAAAGGCCAATGAGACTAAATGTTGTCAAGGATGTGGAGCACGCTGACTTCTCATATGTTGATGATGGGGTGTAATATAGTACAATCAATTTGGAAAACTGTTAGGTTTTTTTCCTTCAAGTTCAGGATATATCCTCCTATGATCTAACAATTTCACTCCTAAGGAATTTACCCAAGAAAAATGAGAAAATATTTCCACACAAGACTTTATGGGAAGTATTCATAGCTGGTTTATTCATAATAGTCCAACACAAGAAACAACCCAAATGCCTATAACCAAGGTATAGATAAATAATTTTGATATATTCATATAATGAATACTATCAAGCAATAAAAATAATAAGCTATTGACTCATACAAAAACATGGGTCTTTCAGACAATATACTAAGCAAATGAAGCCAGAAACAAAAGAATGTGCACTGTGTGATTTAGTATGTATGAATTTTAGAGGAGGAAACACTGGTCTACTGGGGCAGTGTATTTACCAGAAAGAAGGAAGAGGGAAATTTATGCAAACCTCCTTTCTATGTCTTAAGAGCAGTGTGAATTTCATAAATGCAGGCATTTATCAAAATTTATTGACTTGTACACTTAAAATTTATATATTTTCTTGTATATAAATGTTACTATTAAAAAAACCAAATAGTAAACTATACTTAGTAGGAATGATTTTCACAATGGTATGGAAAAACAATTCTGAGAGAACTCTGTGAGCTCTGTGATTGAGCAAATAAGTAAATAAATTGATGATATGGGTGTGAGATATTTCTGTGCTGGAGTTGTAAATATGGAAGGGAGACAGCTAGAATAAATACAGAGATGTTGCTCTGGAATTTGAATTATCAGGTAAATTCATTGTTTTAATATATAAATAGATAGATACAGAAATGTGTGTGTGTGTGTATTAGTTTTGTTTTCCTTAGCCCTGAACACTGAAAAAGTTGAAAGCAGGGAAATGCTAATTGCCATGAGCACAGCCAGTGCTCAGATATTGGCTCCTACATACCCTTCTCCACTGAAAGGTACCAGGGCTCCTTGGGGGAAAGATTACTCCCAGAGCTAAAAGCAAAAAAGAAATTCAAAATGAGTTGTTCAAGAAAGTGCTCAAGGAATATGAGAGACATGTCAAAAAGAACAGAAAAGCCTGATGTCCAAAATCAGGAACAATTCGTGCATCAATGTAAATAGTGCTAGAAATGGATTATAATCCATGGAATAAAACAAAGGTATGCAAGCCCAAACTGATATAAAAATAAACAAATGAATAAAAACCCCAGGTGGTGGGGTGGTGGGGTGGTGGAAGGAACCACAGTGAAGGGAAGGCAGGTGTCCAACCGTGGGTGGAGGGTGGGGTAAGTCTGTGGCTCATACTTTCCCCTCTGCTTGCAATAGCCTTCCTTGTTCTCCAAGCTTGCCCTCCACCTTCCCTCACTCCTTCTCAAGACTCAGCTACATGTCATTTCCTTTGGGAAGGTTTCTTGAATCCTTGAAAGTGTCTTCGTGAAGTCATTATTGACCATTTGTTGTCTCTTGTTTTTCATTATCCCTTTCTCTCTCAGCAAAGGCAGCAACAATTCTTTTTATACTTCTTAGAACTCCCTTTTCTCCTAGGTTTATATTGTCTTCCTATCCCTGTGGTGGGCACTTAGGTTTTAACTCATTTTTGTTGTTACTTTCCTATGAAGGATGCTGTAACATTCATTGCGTTGTATTAAATTGTATCCCATCATTTGGTTGTGAGCTATGAAAATGAAAGTAATAGGGGTCAATTAAGTGAAAAAAAAATTAGTTTAGCTTGATGCCAGCTGTGAAAAATGCATAAGACTGGCTGGGAGCCAATCACAGAGGCCCTGTAAGATACATCTTTCCACCTGCTTGCAACCTTATCCAAAGGACAAACACCAGCAGATGACTGCAGCTTCCCTGTGTCCCATGATTCAGAAATGGGTTGTGTTTTGCTCTCAGACTGGACAGTACTGGATTGGGTTCCCTAACAATAGATGGCTCTGTCAGTGAGTTCCTCCATGTGAGTTACCGTGATCGCTGCAGTGATGGGTGTCAAATACCCACGGAGGTACCAGGATGCCCGCTTGCCCAGGGCCAGAAAGAAACCTTGTGCTGGACTCCAGGATTCCCTTCCCCTCTACTTGGCTCCTGTTGAAAATAAACTTACAGAAGCCACACAACCTCATCCCCAACAGCCTATCACTCTTTCTGAAGATTAGATACAAAAATAAGAGCCAGATGGAGAGGAAGTAGACCCCTTCAGGGGAGGGTGGGACTTCTCCGATCTGGGTTAGACTTTAGGGGGCAGGCCAGTTGAAACACAGGATGTAACACGTCACAGGTGACAACACTTCTCTGCTGCTCATGGAACTACAAGTCCTGAGACAGTTTTGCCTTGATGCATACAGGTGTCATGGCCCTAATGACCTTAGCCAGGTGAGCCCGATCGAATTACTGTAATAACAACTGCCTTGCACACTGAGACCAGATGCGCACCTGTTTGAGACAAAACCCCAGGAATATACTGTTCCTGAAGGTTTGTCACACAGCCCCAGGGAAAGGAGGACATGAGGGACCTTGGGAAAACTACCATTCCCAGTGTTATTCTTTGAATTTTTAGAGGCTCCTTCAGATCTGTTTGCTAATACTGTGTAATCATGAGAATTGTCAACCTTTCATTGTAATTGATATCAATACAGTCACTTTCAATCAATACAAGGGTATCAGAACTTTAATCTCAACATATTCTCATTATAGTGTCATGGGTATGACCCCTATAAGGAAGACATAATAATTTCCATTTTGTAGGTGAAGAAACAGAGACTAGGAGAGGTGGAAATACTTTCCACTACAAAAGGAAGAGAATTATGTAATTCTGGGTTGAAAACTAAGGAGTTATTAAGAGAGAACTGAGTGGCTAGTAAACCATCTCTTGAATTTGAAGAAAACATAATACAGTGGTGAGGGGATGAGGCATAACTGGGTTTATCTGGCCAAATGTTCTCAGTAGAAGATGTGTCAAAGAGGGCTGGGACATCCTATTACCTATAGGACTTGGACTTGAGATGTTCCAGGATGTTTCTGGGCTCTGTCCAGGGAATGGAGATACTGTCCCCAAACTCATCCAGATATCTAGCAGATTTTGGGGATCAGGGAGAGTGAGGGCATCTGTGAGACTGTAGATGACTCAAAGTACTTTTATCATGTTAACAAAACATCTCGCAGCTCATATTCGTGTAGGCTACTACGCTGTTCTTTCCTCTGTAATTCCTGTCTTTTACTTTCTTAATCCACATTCAGACATCAATGATTTCTCATTCAGTACTGGTTACTTCAAGGGAGGATAATATATTAAAACTGGGGGAAAATTTTTTTTCTTTTACTTTTTAAAGGGCTGTTTTAGTCTCAAGATAAAAAGAGTTAGAAGAAGAGATCAGTTTCAGTTTTTCCTACCATCGACAGTAGATAAAGAAGTCATGAAATGGGAGCATGCTGGAGAAAAGGGGGAGCATACAAAAGAAAACTGGATAAGGATGGATTCCAGCAAAGGGACCTTGAGTCTTTCACATTGCTTTCTCCATGCTTCATCTCCCATCTATGTTTAATCCCAGAGGGCATAATAGAATACCCAGAGAATGGGAGGATTTGAACGCAAATGAGAACCATGTAAATTTTCATAAGTAGCATTCAGGACTAAGGCAAGACTTAAGTTTCCCTGTGCCCAGATGGTGCAGGAACAGAAGAAATATCTATGATCAATCAATCAGAGAATGTTTTACCCTGAGGTCAGCCTGTTGTCCTGCAGCCCTTAAAGAGTGGTTGTGTGCTGGCTTGGGCAGAGGGTGGGTCAAAGTTCAGATACCTGGGAGAAAGAGAAAAAAATTAACCAAAGTTTAGTTAAATAGCATTTTGGTCTGATTGATCAGTGGGGACAAAACAGTTCAGCTAATCATTATGAGGCAAAGAATGGGAATTTGGAATGTCTGTGTCTCCCTGGTCACAGGTAATTCATGAGTCTTATCGAAGTCCTTTGTAAGAAGGAGGTTCTCAGGACACAAAAGAGTCGGGGTATTTCTTTAATCTTCACTACTTTCCAGGATCACAGGGGTCAAGTAAATTTCAACATTTTCAGTGGACACTGAGTAAACCGGGAAAATGGATCCAGTAAAGTCAACTCTTAAGACTTATACTTGAACTTTAAAAATGAAGAAAAAGGGGGAAAAAGAGGAGGAGAGGGAGGAGGACCCACCACTGCAGCAGTGTTTAGGGAAAAAAATTTAAAAATTCCTCATAGAGCCAAATACTGGCTTTGTATTTCTTCTTATCAACATTCAATACAAAAAGGCTGCAGAGAAACAAGATACCCAAGTAAAGAGTATGAGACAAAGACGGTTTAACCACCAAATTTCATTTAATATATAAAGTCTACAAACAGTTTTGGTGATGCAAGAGCTCAGAGAATATTGTGCCATTGAAGCCTTCTTTTTTTTTTTTTAACATTTTTTATTGATTTATAATCACTTTACAATGTGTCGAATTCCAGCACAGAGCACAATTTTTCAGTTATACATGAACATACATATATTCATTGTCACATTTTTTTCTCTGTGAGCTTCCATAAGATCTTGTATATATTTCCCTGTGCTATGCAGTATGATCTTGTTTATCTATTCTATAATTTTGAAATCCTAGTCTATCCCTTCCCACCCTCCGCCCCCTTGGCAACCACAAGTTTGTATTCTATGTCTATGAGTCTACTTCTGTTTTGTATTTATGCTTTGTTTGTGTGTGTGGTTTTTTTTTTTTTTTTTTTAGATTCCACATATAAGCGATCTCATATGGTATTTTTCTTTCTCTTTCTGGCTTACTTCACTTAGGATGACATTCTCCAGGAGCATCCATGTTGCTGCAAATGGCGTTATGTTGTCAGTTTTTATGGCTGAGTAGTATTCCATTGTATAAATATACCACATATCCAGAAGGAACCCTACTTCAAACTGACACCTGCACCCCAATGTTCATAGCAGCACTATTTGCAATAGCCAAGACATGGAAACAGCCTAAATGTCCATCAACAGATGACTGGATAAAGAAGATGTGGTACATTGAAGCCTTCTTGAGGGAATTAATAGAGAACGAATTTTGGCCAACTGAGAAGTAACTAGGTGGCAGGGGCCACAGGACTGGAAATAAATGTCAAATGTATTTACCTGTAGAAACTAAACAAAAACAAATATGGAGGTTGTGATGTCAGAATAAAATATAAATATTATGTGCCTTGACTATGTAGAAATTATCTAACAAAAATTGTATAGGCAAGGGAGAAAGGAGGTCAGAAATTAAATAAATCCATTGTCTTATTTAATGTATTAAAAGTAAACACAATTAGTCATTAAAGTCAAGAGAGAGAGAAAAGGGAGTAGAGGGGAAAAAAAGAGGTAACAGTCCAGTTTTTAATCATTATTCATAGTAGAGAACTTAGAGCTGTAGTTAAAAGAAGTATATGACTAAGGGTCTAATATAAATATTTATTATTAGAAAGGTAACAACTAAAGAAAAAACACAATCTGAATGGCAGAAAAACAACACACAAAAAGCAAAAAAAAATTAATAAAAGACTTTTAAAAATCACAAGTAAAATAAAATAAAAATAATAAATAATACCATGGAACAATGACAAAATGTAATTTTTATATCAATAAATCACCTATTAAAAGGCTTAACTTAGCTTTTAAAAGAAGAGAATTCCCAGGATGAATTACACAACCCAATTCTATGCTCTGTAGCATAGACTCACATAAAAAATTACTTCTGTAAGGCTGAAAATGAAATAATTAAAAAGGATAGACCAGAAAATACAAACAAAAATAAAGCAGAGATTCCAGCCAAACTGCATTTAAAAAAAGAGAAAAACCTAATAGTGCAGAAGTGTGTAACTCACAATGGACATAATGCAGTTATGAATATCTATGCACCAAACATTTATAAAGTATAAATTACAGGTGATAGAAGATGCAAAAAAGATTAAAGACTTGGATGCAAAAATATAAGATAATAAAAATACTAGAAGAAAATATAGATGAATTCCATTATAACCTTGGAGTGTGGAAGATCTTTCTCTGAATCAAAATCCATAAAATAAAAGGTTGATAAATTCAACTCCAATAGAATAAACAAACAAAATCTATGCATGGAAAATGAAATCACCATTAGCAACAATAAAAGACAGACAACAAAATGGGGCTTATGTACCTATATATCTGGTCTTACAGACAAAGGACTAATATCCTTAATTTATAAACACTAAAAATTGAGAACATCAATAACCTAAAAGGAAAATAAGCAAATGATATATAAAGATAATTAATGGGAAACCAAATATAAATGGTTTTAAAACATAAGAAAATGCTCAATCCCACTTATAATATGAGAAATATTAAAACTACACTAGACTATCTTTTAAAAACATTTAAATGGAAAAATTGAATAGTTTGATAACACTTTTCATTTGCAAAGGTAGTAGACTAAATATACTGAGAATAAAATATTGACTCAAACCAGTGTGGTTTCTAAGGGTAATTTGGCAATGTTTGTCAAAATTATATATATATTTACCTTTGACCCAGTCATCATATTTCTATTTATTTTACAAGTATACTTGTACATGTGCAAAATAATGCATGCAGACTGCTATTCCTGCAAAATGATGCATGCAGGAGCTTTTATAATAGAAAATGTTTGAAAATCACTTGAATATCCATCAGTATTGAACTAGTTAAATAAATTATAATATATATAGCTTTACAAAGGAATATAATGCAGCTGTGTAAAGGAATCAGGAAGCACTATGTATGGATATGGAGAAAGGTCACTAAGGTAGATATATGCTAGAGATGTGTGTGTACATCAATATATTTTTATATATTCATGTGTTTATATTTAAGTAGAAAGTTGCTTTCAAACAATTAGCTTTACAAAGAAAAAATGTATGTATATCATGCAATATTTTATCTATAAGGGAGAGCATATATAAGACTATGATGTATACGTGTGTGTGCACTTGTGTATTTATTTGCTTGCATACAAATATAGTAACATTACTGGAAACACCAAAACCAATAATAAAAGTTATCTGTCAGGATAGGGAAATCAGGATGGGGACTGGACACACAAAGGTAAAGGGAGAAGAAAGAAAACTTTTTATTGTATATGTCTTTATATTTTCTTTTCTATTTGAACCACACGAATGTATTATCTGTTCCTTTAGCAAAGGATAAATAAGACATTGATGGGGAAGGAGAAATACATCAAACTACAACAAGCAGACTGATGAATGAGTCTGAAAGAGGAAAGGACAAAATCAGTCCATAAGCTTTGAAATACTGTGTACTTAGGGGGTCAAAATCTGGTCCCCACCTCCTGAATTAGCACAAGGATGTGTGTGTGTGTGTGTGTGTGTTTCTGGCCAGCACAGTGATGTTTTAAAATGCGAATCTTAGTGTCTACATGAGCCCGGACTTCCCAGTTAGCTGTGGTCACTGGCCATCTTTTATTTTATACCAGATGCTGAGAAGCGTTTGCGTTATAATCTCTGACGTAGTCGCTTGTGACCAGATAGTCTCATCATTGGCTGCAGGAACCATTACTTTCCCCAGATCAATCTCTAAGAGCATTTTCACTCTAGGAGAGATATCATCTCCTAAAACTCATTAGATGATCCTCTGACCAATGTGAGAGGATAACCCCCTTGAACCCAGTTCCTCAGGAGTTAGGGGACCTAGACAGGTTGTGAAGGAAAATCTGTTTCCACCACCTGTAACACATTTGACCTGTTTGTGAAAAGCTTTTTATAAAAGAACCAAATGTTCCCCTTAACATTTACTTAAAAAATTAGAAAATGTGTTAGTAACAGCCTTATCTCCGAGATTTGCACAGGAAAGGACAACATGACCTTTTAAATATTCTTTTTTAGTTAATTCTTAGGATCAAGATTAAGAAAAGAAATTGAGAATAAATATTGGAAAAAATGTGACTGTTAAACAGCCAAACCTGCAAGAGTGGGGCACACAAAAGGAAAGTAATTGATAGATGAATAATACAATGTGTAAAGATGTATTAGTGTTTTCATTATTTTGTACTATTTCTACTCAGTTGGAGCTGATTTCCATAGTAATATAGTTAGCTAAAAATCTGCCTTTGTATATAAGGTCTCCACAGAAAAAGCAAATATGAAAATGGCAATTTTTAAAACAATATTCTTTTTTTGTTTAATAAAACTAATGTTTTCAAATCTGCTTTTATTAAAACACAATAAATACCATCAATTTTTGACATGAAATCTCATTATATACTGTAAATATTTATCACTTTCTGGGGGGAAGATTATGCAGGAGATGACTTCTCATTGATTCACTCATAAAGCTGAGTTAGAAGTGAAGCTTCTTTTTATTTTCATAAAAATAAAAGAGACTCAGAATTTGACATCCATTCCATTTGGACCAGATAATCAGACAAAGCACAGATGGTGCACTTTTAAAGAGCATTTTTTTTTAGCATTAGAAAAATTATAAAAGTAATGTTAATATAAAAACCTTCTAGGTAAAATTAATGGAAAACAGATAATGCTATTGCACAGGTCATACCCTCTCCTATTTTGGGACTATTTTCTTACCAAATCGAAAGTTTGGGTGTCCAAAATTCCATTGAAAGATGGGTAGAACAATATAATTTATACTGCTTTATGTTTATAGATCTGAAATGAAAATCTTTAGAATCAAACAATGGCTTAAGGTAAACACAAGATACATGTATGGTCTTGATGTCAATAAACCTAGGGCTACCTGGGGACCAGCATAGCTCAGTCATTCATCAGATTTCTGCAAATTTGTAGATTCTTGGTCATTGATCATCAATGTCAATGAAACTATCAATCTATGGGATCTGACATGGCTTTTGAGAGCCTGATAAAAGCAAGATATGCACATAGATCTAGAAAGTTTTGGATTTAAATTCAGGTGAGTCACAGACCTTCAGAAGTACTCCCACCAAGGGTGCACGGACCACTGGTTAACGGCCCTTGAAATAAATGATCTCTAACATACCCAGAACAGTTTAGTCTATTTATTATTAGGTCAATTACATTCCTATTCTCTTTTCTAGAAATGAACAAATTCTTGTCCACCTGTAAGTATTCTGATACTCAAGACAGAAAATTGAGTCTATCATTAATGATCTTTTACATAGAATACTACCTCTTAGTTCTAGTCACAAAACTGTAGTTTCAGTCTTACTCCTGGAGACAAAAATATAGTTAAACCTTATTAATTTTATCTTTTTCTTCGTTCTGAGCTATAATGATGGGGGAGGGGAAAGGTGAGATTCTATCATATTTACTGAGTCAATAAAACTCAACTCGTTCAAGACTTTAGCCTGGCATGGTAACTTTTGGATATTTATCTGTTTACCTCAGTGCACTAAGTAATCTTCCCAGACAGAGCCACATAATAGTTTGGTGTGTCTTTATTGTACCTGGAAAACATTTTTAAAATTAAATACGCTATGATCAAACCATCAAAAGAAGACCAAACCAATTAGCCTTAGAATACTATTCTTTATTTTTATTATTCATTTAAAAAAAAAGTAGCATCATTTGGTAAAGGAAAGTTAACATCTCCGCATTCTCAAAATGATTCTGATTTTTTTTTTAACAATCCCTTTGAAGCTCAGAATTTTTTTTTTTTGTGGATGCGAATTGCAGATAAAACTACTCATGTGCAATGAAACAATTTCTCCCTTAAGTATAGTGGTTTTTCAATATGCAAATGTCCCGGTCATGCATATACATACATATATTCATTTTCATATACTTTTTCATTTAAGGTTATTACAAGATATTGAATATAGTTCCCTGTGCTATACAGAATAAACTTTTTTAAAATCTGTTTTTTGTATATATGGCTCACATTTATAAATCTCAAACTCCCAAATTTATCCCTTTCCTCTCCCTTACTCCAGCAACCGTAAGATTGTTTACTATGTCTGTGAGGTAAGTCTATTTTCAGTTTTTTGAGGAATCTCCATACTATTTTTCATAATGGCTACACCAAACTACATTTCCACCAGCACTGTAAGAAGGTTCCCTTTTCTCCACACCTTCTCCCACATTTATCATTCATGGACTTTTGAATGATGGCCATTCTGATGGGTGTGAGGTGACACCTCCCTGTAGTTTTGATTTGCATTTCTCTGACAATTAGCGATACTGAGCATTTTTCCATGTGCCTATTGGCCATTTGTATGTCTTCATTAGAGAATTGCTTGTTTAGGTCCTCTGCCCATTTTTGGATTGGGTTATTTGTTTGTTTGTTTATTTTTTTGTTATTAAGTTGCATGAGCTGTTTATATATTCTGGAGATTAAACCTTTGTCAGTTGCATCATTTGCAAATATTTTCTCCCATTCTGTAGGTTCTCAATTTGTTTTGCTTATGGTTTCCTTTGCTGTGCAAAAGCTTATAAGTTTAATTAGGTCCCATTTATTTATTTTTGCTCTTATTTCTATTGCCTGGGTAGGCTGCCCTAGGAGAACATTGCAAAGATTTAGGTCAGAGAATATTTTGCATATGTTTTCTTCTAGGAGATTTATAGTGTCTTGTCTTATACAGTCTTTAAGCCATTTTGAGTTTATTTTTGTGTATGGAGTGAGGGAATGTTCTAACTTTATTGATTTACATGCTGCTAGCAAGTGATATATTTTTTAAAGGGACAAACTATCCACTCTGTGAAAGCAATTATTTAGTTATTCTGGATAAAAAAAAAACCCCAAAAAACAAAAAAAAAACCCAAAACCAACCATATTAAACAAGCAAGCAAGCATAACATCCCAGACTCAGCCAAAATCAATTTCAAATGCTAGCTTTTTCTTTTCTTGGTCACCATGCTTAGAGTGTTCCAGCAGACTCCAGGACTTTAAAAATGAACTGTGTTGGGCTTGAACTTGGTACCTAGACTGTCATTCTTAAAAAAAAAGTATTCTTTGAGTATGTTCTGGGGAAACTGGATTAACACGGCAAACGGAGCATGTGGCTCACTTCCCTCCTGCTCAACATTTCTGGAACTAATAAAAAAAGATTTCTCAAAAGAAGTAAGTAATGACTATGTTAAAAGGGAAAAAAAAGTCTGTGAAGCAGAAATTTCACGACATTCCTAAACAAATATAAAGCAGATAGAATTGGAGAGATAGCAGTAACTGAAGGTCATGACATGCATGGAGGCCTGGGCAGCTGTTCTGTAGACGTTCAAAGACTCAAAGTAGGAGGAGTGGCTCAAGGACCATGGTAAATGTGATAAATTGGGGAAATACATCCTGCACACCTGGGTAACTTACCTTTTCCCTTCTGACCTGGTTCAGCAGGACAGGTTAAAACAGAAAATGATTGAGAGAAGCTGGTAGTATCCAGGTAGATGGCAACTTTCAGGAAGACCTTAGAATCTTCCACAATCGGAATTACAGGAACTCTCTAGCCAGGAGTATATCATACCCTACCCTCATATCACTGCTGCAGAAATATCTATGAATCTGGGTATTTAAACAGGGCCAATTCTCCTAAAAAGTTTCTCGAAATAATAATGAGATATATAATATATCTGAAGAGTTATATTAGTCATGGAATAGAAGTCTAAAAATTCCAAGAGAAATTCCATCTAAATTTTGAAATTGTAATAGAGGAGAAAAGAACAAATGGTAGAGAGGAAATTGCTAAGAACAAAAAGGTAGAAAATCATTTCAAAGCTGAAGAAAGAAATGATTTTTCAGCTTTTGAGGTAAACTTAATATCAAGCAGAATGTATGTGATAATTTCACTTCATGGGTGAAATTTTTAAAGCACTGAGGATAATGAGAAAATTTAGTTTCCAGAAAGAGAAAAATAGGTTTTTCTGCAAAGCGATGAAAATCAAGTTGGCACCACGCTTCTCATCAAAAACAATGTATGTTAGGAAACACTGGAGCAAAATGTTGACTATTCTGAAGGAAATGATTTTGAACCTAAAATTCTATACTCAGTGCAAAAGGCATGAAACTTGGAAGGCCTACCAGAGATGCTTTAGAATTAAAATGTCAAAACAATATTTACCATACATAAACTCTGAAAAAAAATGGTTAGAAAAAGACCTCAAAAATAAATAAATACACACATACATATATACATATACACAGTAAACACACGAGATACAAAAAGCAAACCAGCAAATAAGCAAGCAAAATTTCAGTCCAAAGAAATGCATAAAACATTTAGTTAATTCTAAAAATTATTTATGCAGAATCTAAAAAAAAATAATAACCTAACCATCTGGATCTCAAATCCCAGATGATCTCAATATGTAATACGGCAGGGGTTGGGAGACTAGAAGGTTCTGAAAGGGACAAATGTTTCCAAAAAGGCAGGGGAAAAATACAAAAAAGAAAAAGAAAAATGTGAGAGAAAAGATAAGACATATAAAGACCTATCTTAGAGCTTCAACACACAAATAATAGAAATCTCAGGATGAGAGAGCTCATATGTAAGGAAAAATTATTAAAGAGAATTTTCCAGTACTGAAGAGTGGGGAAGAGACTCACAGATATTCCAGAAACGTTCCAGTTAAAATTAGCAAGTAAATCAAGAGAGAAGACAAGGCTCCAGAGAACAGTCAATAGTGAGTTGTTTGAAGATACCAATGATGATGAAAATGAAATTTAATAACTATTGAGCTATTTAACACCTGCTTAAGAGAGCTACGTTACTTACATGATTCTTCCAAAAGTCTAAGAAGTTACTATGTAAAGTAATTAAGGTAATATTTAAATGAGAAGTTTCTAACCTTCATATTTGTGTAAACTAGATGGATCAAAAAATAGAGATAAAAATTATCAGAGTTACCATAATATTATTAGAAAGAACTAAAACTGGAATTATAAGAAATATCATCTGTGGAATGGGGGAAGTCAGGAGATTTTTTTTCTCATAAACCCTATGTACTACTTGATTTCTCATTAATGTATTAACTTGATAAAAATCTTAAAAAAGAAGCACAAAAAGGATAAAAATTAAGCCATTCAACAAAAAAATGGAAAAAAAGAAAGTGTTAAGTAGAAAATATTAAGTATGGTGACAGGAATAATTCTAACAGCACAGTAAATATGAATGTGATAAATTTCTTTATTAAGATATGCACTCTCTGGTTAGAAAGAATCCAGCTATTATTATTTGAAAGTGACACATAAAAGGAGGCACTTGTCTTTTTGTGAAACATTCATATCTTCTGCACATCTTTCGTCTCTGGAGACTCCATTATAAGTCTCTCATCCACAGGGTAGGTATTCCCAGCATCCCCTGAGATTATGTGACTAACTGGGAAACTGATGGAAAATGACCATCAATCTTTGGGCAAGGCATCCAGCTTCTGGCCTTCTGGCATCCAGCTTCCGGTGGGATTTGTGAGATTTGGATGTCTATACTGAATAGAAGCAGAACTTCTGTCCCTCACTAGTATAGCCAGTACACTGGGGTTTAGTTTTTCCCGTTAAATAGGCCTTGAGCCTGAGTACCTGGTTGTTCTCTGTGAACATACTCTGGGAGCTATTTAATACATTAAAATAAATTTCTATTCTGTTTAACTTATTTCCAAATACTGTTATTTTCATCTAAAACCCCTGTCATATACACACCTAAAAATAAATGATATGGAAAGATCATGTAACAAGACACTTAAATGGTTTTGGGGGAAACCATGGAGACCATGGATATTATATTCCAAGGTGAAGTGCTGGATCAGAGTAAAAGTTTCCAAGGAGATGACGAAAGTCCAGTTACATGACCCTTCCATCCCCTGCCCACCAGAAAGAGTTAAAAGGGTTAGATTAAGAGATAAGTTGAGGATATTTGGGGAACCCCACCTCCCAAATGAAAAAGCATTCAGCAAGACCACTGGAAGAACTTGCTGTGTGAACCCCACTGATTTAAGGGACACAATGTGTCTGGTTCCATTCTTGGAAATCTAAGTGGGAAGAGATGGATTTATTAGATGCTTTGAGGGTTCAGTAAAGGAACAGGCCTATTCTTTTGGAATTTATCAGAGAAAAGGATAATGAAGTGTGTTCTGAGGGTTCAATAGTGGGCCATGTAAAAGAGAGAGCTAGCTGTCTTAGGTCCTACCCAAAAGGACTCCAGAGAAAAGGAAGACTGTAGATACTACTGAATGCCTATAGATCCAAGAAAGGAGAAGTAACCCCAAAATGGAGATAGATTTGCCCATATCAGAGAAAAAGTACCTGAGAGAGGTCTCCAAAGATGGGCCCACAATTTTGCTCCAGGAGGTAAAGAAGCAGGTTTAAAGATCTTCTCAATCAACAGAGGCCTGTAGATAGTACCAGTAAGTCAGGAACTTCCAGCTCCCTTGCCTCTGTTCTCTCCTTCGACTTCAAGACAAAGACCATGAATGACAAGACAGAGGAGTATGAGTGAAGGTCTAGAAGGCGAAAAAGTGAAGAAAGCCCCATTTTTTGATGGTAGGTGTCCCACAAACCCCAGGCCTGAACTGGATGAGAAGTAACAATTTTAAGGAAATTAAAAGTTGTCTCCTACACAGAAATGGACATTTAAATGACTAAAATCAGGCTATGTGTGAAACCTGCAGGATCAAAAATTTTGCTATTGAAGAAAATTTTTAAAATATATGATATGTCTGAGTTTTCATCCAGGAGCGGGAAACACCTTAAAATATATTTAAAGGACTATTGAGAAAAAAAAAAAAGTTGTTTTGTAATAACATCTTGAGAGCCATGTTTATTTTTGATTTTCTATTTCAGTTTTAAAAGGGGACAGGAAGATATAGTCACAACTGTTAAAAATTGTTGTGTTACAATTTTAGTACCAGACAGAACTTAAGGTGAAAGACATTAACCGAGATCAAATCACATTGGTAAAAGGCAAAATTCATTAGGAAAATATGAGTTACAAACCTCCAGGCACCCAACAGCATAACTTTGACATATATTAAACTAAAACTAATATAAATTCAAGAATTAATTGAAATAGATGTAGAAGATTTTATACATGCAAAATAATTTCTATTCCATTGAAAATTTAATGAAACATTCACTCAAATTGACCCTGTATTAGGCTATTAGAACACTTCAACAACATTCCCATATCAGAAATCATGCAAGCCATATTTTCTGGAAACAATACAATTATGCTATTCTAAATAGCTATGATTATAGAGGAAATCCAAATGTAAATTATAAATATTTAAAAATAAATGACAGGTGTGTGTGTGTGTGTGTGTGTGTGTGTCTGTGTATGTCTGTGTATTCACATCCTATAAAGTGATACTTGGGTGAAAATTTCTGATATTAAATGTATTTGTGCTGCTATGAACATTGGGGTGCAGGTCTTTTTGATGTAGGGTTCCTTCTGGATATATGCCCAGGAGCAGGATTCCTGGGTCATACGTTAAGTCTCTTCCTAGTCTTTTGAGGAATCTCCATACTGTTTTCCACGGTGGCTGCACCAAACTGCATTCCCACCAGCAGTGTAGGAGGGTTCCCCTTTCTCCACAGCCTCTCCAGCGTTTGTCATTTGTGGACTTTTGAATGATGGCCATTCTGGCTGGTGTGAGGTGATACGTCATTGTAGTTTTGATTTGCATTTCTCTGATAATTAGTGATATGGAGCATTTTTTCATGTGCCTATTGATCATTTGTATTTCTTCCTTGGAGAATTACTTGTTTAGGTCTTCTGTCCATTTTTGGATTGGGTTGTTTGTTTCTTTCTTATTAAGTTGTATGAGCTGCTTACTATTTACAGTAGCCAAGGCATGGAAACAGGCTAAATGTCCATCAACAGATGACTGGATAAAGAAGATGTGGTATATTTATACAATGGAATACTATTCAGCCATAAAACTGACAACATAACACCATTTGCAGCAACATGGATGTTCCTGGAGAATGTCATTCTAAATGAAGTAAGCCAGAAAGAGAAAGAAAAATATCATATGAGATCGCTCATATGTAGAATTAAAAAAAAAAGAACAGAAATACAAAACAGAAACAGACTCATAGACGTAGAATACAAACCTGTGGTTGCCAAGGGGGTGGGGGATGGGAAGGGACAGACTGGGATTTCAATATCTGTAGATACTGACAGGCATCTATAGAACAGATAAACAAGATTATACTGTAAAGCACAGGGAAATATATACAAAATCTTGTGGTAGCTCACAGCAAAGAAAAAAAAAGTGGCAATGAATATATGTATGTTCATGTATAACTGAAAAATTGTGCTCTACACTGGAATTTGACACATTGTAAAATGACTATAACTCAATAAAAAATTAATTTAAATAAATAAATAAACAAGTAATAAATAAATATATTTGTTAGAAAGCCATAAAGAAATGGATTATGCATTCATTTAAAGAAGGCAGAAAAAACCAATAAAATATTAAAAAAAAATAAAGGGAAGAAATTGAGAGAAAAGAAAGAATTAACTATCTAAAAAACAAACGTGTAAACCAGATCACTAAACCAGCACATCAGCCCCTGTCGCCCAGTGTATCCCACGAGAGGCTGCCATGACTCCTGGACCCAGCCCTTGGGCTGGTGGGACGCCTACCATCAAAAAGTGGGGTTTTCTTCACTTTTTCTCCTTCTTGCCCTTCTATTCATGCTCCTCTGTCTTGTCATTTATGGTCTCTGACTTGAAGTCGAAGGAGAGGACAGAGGCAAGGGAGGTGGAAATTTCTGACTTACTGGTACTGTTGTAGTCACCTACCCACAAAGCTCTGTTGCTACAGGCATCTCACCCCGGCTACTGGAGCCCCCCTCATCCCTTTACTTGCAATCTATCTTTTTAAAATAGTTAAAGTGGGTTCCTTACTGAGCGTTTGTGTATTTTTTTGATCCACTTTGAGAGTTTCTATCCTTTACTTGCTGTATTTAGGTCATTCATGTTTAAAGGGGCTATTGATACCAACAGGTTGATATCTACCACAGTTGTAACCATTTTTTACTCATCACACTTTCTCTTTGTTACTTTGTTATCTTCATATTGTCTTCTACCTTTTCTGATTTTAAACCAGTGTATGATTCCATTTTCTCTCCTCTCTTAGCATCTCAGTTATACTTGTTTTTAGATTATTTCAGTGGTTGCTCTAGAGTCTGCATGAATACACATTTACAATTAATCTAAGCCTACTTTTGGATAACACTACACCACTTCACAAGTACTGCAGGTCCCTTCTGACAGTGTGTTCAATTCCTCTCTCCCATCCCTTAGAACATTGCTGTTTTTCATTTCATTAATTCATAAGCTATAATCATCCAATGCATTCTTGCTACTATTATTTTGAACAGTTACATTTTAGATCAACTAAGAGAAAAAAATAAAATATTTTCTTTCACTTTCCTTTATTCCTACTCTAATGCTCTTCCTTTCCTGGTACAGATTAAACTTTCTTATTTGTATCATTTTCTGTCTCTCTGAAGAACTTCTTTTAACATTTTCTGCAAGGCAAGTGGCAACCAATTCCCTCAATTTTTGTCTCAGAAAGTCTTTATTTTTCCTTTATGTTTGAAGGATAATTTCACTGGATATAGAATTCTAGGTTGACGGATTTTTTTTTCTTTTAACACTTTAAATATTTCCCTCCCTCTGACTTACATGGTTCTGAAGAGGAGACTAACATAATTGTTTATGCTTTTTCTTCTATAAGTAAATATTTTTTTTCCTTCTGGCTTTTTTCAAAACTTTCTTTTTCTTTAGTTTTCTGTATTTTAGACATAATATGCCTGGGTTTTTTTTTTTTTTTTAACTTTCTCTCCTTGGTGTTCTGTGACCTTCGATCTGAGCTTTAGCATCTGTCACTAACTTCAGAAAATTCCCAGTCATTATTGCTGCAGTATTTCTTATGTTCTTTTCTTCTTTACACTCTGGCATTCCTAGTACATGTGTCTTACAACTTTAGTAACTGTCCCACAGTTCTTAGATACCTGTTCCTTTTCTTTGGTCTGTTTTCTCTTTGCTTTTCAGCTTGGAAAGTTTCTACTCACGTATCTTCATATCTCATATCATTGGCTCTTTCCTCCACTGCTTCCAGTCGACTCATGAGCCCATTAAAGCCATTCTTCATTTCTGTTACTTTTTAAAAAAAACTCTAGCATTTAGTTTTGATTCTTTCTTAGAGTTTCCATCTCTTTGCTTATGTTACCTATCAGTTCTTGTATGTTTTTCACTTTTCCATTAGAACTCTTAGTGGACTAATTGTAGTTATTTTAAATTCCTGGTCTGATGATTTCAAAGCCTCTGTCATTTCTGAGTCTAGTTCTGGTGCTTGCTCTGTCTCTTGAGGCTGTGGGGTTTTGCTGTTGTTGTTTGCTTGTTTAATCTTTTGTCATGTCTTGTAATTTTTATTGAAAGTTGGATATGATGAAGTGAGTGAAAAAACTGCGGTGAACAGACGTCTAGTGTCAGGTTTTATATTTCTGTGGCTAGGAGTTAGGCTGCCTTTACTGTTTGCTGTGTCAGTAGGTGTCAACGGGTTAAAACGTCCTTTAGTGTCCTTGTTTTTGTGTCCTGTGCTGACCTTTGGTTTTCCCTAGAGACTTTTTCTTAAATAGAATCTTCACATCTTTCAGCTATAATCCCCGGTTATTATAAAGGAGTCTGACTGATGTGGCAGTAAGGTGTGAAGGGGAAGGGTCTATGATCCTATTATTAGGATTAAGTCTTTTAGTGGGCCTGGGCCCTCTAACCATTTTCCCCCTTAAGTGAGACACAAAGGCACTGGAGTTACACATTTCCTTCTCCTGTCTGAAAAGCTGGAGGGAACTGATGTTGGGCCATTTCCTTTGCCCTGTAACAGTTAGGGTCTGGTAAATTCACTTCTCTTGAAGGAAGGCCTTTGTTCAGGAGAACAGAATGCTCTGGGCATATTTCAAAATGTTTACTTTTCCCCCTTCTCTGCCAGAAACAACACCCTTGCTCCCTGAGTCCTCTAGGAGACTTCATCCTTTAAATCGCTCCCACCTTGGTCTCCAGCAACTGGTCAGCTACCATCTATAGGTCCCTATGAGTTCCTGGCTCCAGTGGCTTCTATTCCTAACAGGCTGTGACTCTCTGTCTCTCTCTGTCTCTCCAGTTTGGGAGGCAGCAGTTTGCTCTGTGGCCTCAATTTTCTGATGGAGCTAAGAAGAGTTGCTGATTTTCAGTCTGTTCTGCCTTTGTGTTGTGAGCACATGAATGATGACTTCCAAACTTTTCACATGTTAGACCTATATGGACTTATTGATGAACTCTACTAAACTTAAAAGAATAGATTACAGTGGTATAAAAACTATTGAAGATCATTTTTAAAATGCAGTGTTTTCCACATAATATACAAGTCTTTTATAACACTTATATAAATACCAAAGTTAATACAAAAATTGAAAATTGTAGGTCCACCTCTCTTTGGAACATAGAGGCAAACCTCTAAATAAAATATTTAAAAGTGATCAGACAAATCTCGAACTCCCAGTATGAGGTTTTGCAGATACTGACTAATATATATAAAATAGATAAACAAGTTTATACTGCATAGCACAGGAAACTCTATTCAATATCTTGTAGTAGCTTATGGTGAAAAAGAATATGAAATTGAATATATGTATGTTCATGTATGATTGAAGCATTATGTTGTACACCAGAAATTGACACAACATTGTCAACTGACTATACCTCAATAAAAAAAAGTGATCAAACAGATTTTTTATAACTTCTTTTCCTGTAAAAAATATTTTGGAGAAGCATCCTAGTTTTTCTGACAGCTTTATTACCCCAAATGAGAAGCTTTTTATTTTCCATTCACTGAGCCATTTTTTGAGTACAGTGCTGGCCCCCAAGCAGGCATTCTATGTATGTTTTCAATGAATGAATGAATATTACAGGCAAAGCTCTACAAGGGGAGTTGGGAGTGGCTCACAGTGAGAAGGGCAAGGTCACTGCCCTTCATCAGCTCACAGTCTCATGGGGAGTCAGCCACAAACAGAACAGACTAACCCAAATCGGATTGTGATAATTGCTACTATAGAGAAACAATCACACTTCTGTAAGTGTGTGTGGGAAAGAGAGATCAATTCTAAAAGGCACTGTTTATTTAGATCATGGTTTAAGAAATAGAGGGAAATGAAGCTTTCTGGCTAAACTTAATTTCACAATTACCAAGAATCAGAGAATTAGGTTTGCACAGTGGTCTATCAGAGGCTTAGTTACTGTCAATTAGATCATAGAACAGTTTTAGAATGCTTACTCTGGATTCAAAACAAATTTCTTTTTGGGAACCTGAGTTTTTCAAAACTTTATCACTCTAAAGGTAGTATTCTGTCACTTTTAGGGCAAATAGAAAATACCTTTGTTATTATGTGTTCATGTACACCACTTAAAAACTCCAGCCTCTCAAAGTCTTGTTTAATGTTTCTGGAGATGCTTGGAAAAATTCACATGAACACTTGAAGAGTCCTTCCTGGATATTTTCCCTTGTCCCTCCTGCTTCTGTGGTCCACGGCTCTAGAAGCCTCTGGTGGTAGTGCCTCACCTGGTCACCACTGCCAGTGCCTCCTTGACCCTCAGACGCGCTGCTTCTCCCTTCTTTCCTGGAGCAAAGTTGGTTTACTCACATAAAAGGGGAAAGTCTTGGCCCCCCACCCCCACAGTGGGTGGCCCTTTGTGAAACGGGCATTGGTGTGGCTTATGCTGACAGGTCTCGAAACATAAACACACACACACACACACACACACACACACACCCCTTCCTTTCTTTGCTGCTTTCACATAAAACTATGTCGTTTGGAAAGAAGACCATCTTCCAAGACACACTCTTGTTTTCTTTTCCCATTCCCCATGAATTTTCCCATCACTCTTTCTGGCAAAACACTCTCTTTCTTCTCCCAAACTGGGCTAAATAAATAAATAAACAATAAATAAATAATCTTCTCAATTCTGGAAGCTTAACTCATCAATGTCTGAGATATATCTGATCACTTCTAACTCCCAGGGTTGGATATGTATCACCCTTCACAGACTCAGGAAGACAAGGAAAATCACAATTTCTTCATTTTAATTTTGATTTGTAGGTCCCTTCTGCTTGGTGATTCTCTGGGGCCCCATGCCATGTTTGAGACACAGAACTCTGTCTCAAGGGCTCTCAGAATCCCAGTGTCCAGACATCTCATCTTCTCTGGAGACTTCTTGCTTCCTCAGGCTGCTGCCCAGGAGATGCATACAGCCCCCTCCGCTTGCATGACCTTCAGATCTTTCTCTCCACCCCAACCTCAGTCCAGAGGAATCTCCTTCTAGGGGTATACGTGTGTGTGTGTGTGTGTGTGTAAGGGGGTGTCCCTCTCCTGCTCCTATATTTTTTTACCAAGCTCCTCTGCTTCTTCCTGCATGCTACTTTGCTTTTTTTTTTAATTCCACCTCTCCAAAAGGCATATGATTTCCTAAAGGCTTGGGAAACAGAGAGGCAAGACATTGTCTAGTTTCAGTCTTGTAACACTCCTCCTCTGAGGCGACTTTGGGCAGAGAACCCCGTGCTTTGAAGGAGAGGAAGAGAAAGAGACACACTGGGGATAATCTACTCCCCAAAGTTACCTCAACTATTATCCAGCTACATCAGCTTCAGTTGCAGCTTAGATAATCCACTACATTTTAAAATTGTAAAGACTTTTACAGGTGGCCTATTTCTATCCTTAATGAAGAGACGGAGACTCAGGAAAAAGCTGATTTTTTTTTAATTGAAGTGTAGTCGATTTACAATGTTGTGTTAGTTTCTGGTGTATAGCACAGTGATTCAGTTCTACATAAATGTAATATATATTCTTTTTCATTGTAGGTTGTTACAAGATATTGAATATAGTTCCCTGTGCTCTACAGTAGGTCCTTTTTGTTTATTGATTTTATATATAGTAGTTTGTATCTGCTAATCCCAAACTCCTAATTTATTTCCCCCCAACCACTTTCCCCTGTGGTAACCATAAGTTTGTTTTTCATGTCTGTGAGTCTGTTTCTATTTTTAAAATAAGTTTATTTGTGTCTTTTTTTTTTTTTAAGACACCACATATAAGTGACATCATATGGCATTTGTCTTTGACTCACTTCACTTAGTATGATAACCTCTAGGTCTGTCCATGTTGCTGCAAATGGAACTATTTCATTCTTTTTTATGGCCACATGGTATTCCATATGTACATGAAACAATCTTCTTTATCCATTTATCTGTTGGTGGACATTTAAGTTGCTTCCACGTCTTGGCTATTGTAAATAGTGCTGCTATGAACACTGGGGTGCATGTGTATTTTCGAATTAGAGCTTCCTCTGAACATATGCTGAGGAGTGGGAATCTGGATCATATGGTAACCCTATTTTTAGTTTTTTAAGGAAACTCCATACTGCTATCCATAGTGGCTCTACCAACTTACATTTCCATCAACAGTGCAGGCGGGTTCCCTAGGAAAAAGGTGATTTAAAGGTGTAATTCTGGTTACCTACTATTGTGCAACAGACCATTCAAAAACTTAGTGGCTTAAAACAACAACAATGTTGATTATTAACATCATTCTTATCTCTAATGGTCCTGGAGTTGACTGAGCTCATCTCGGCAATTGTCACTTGGAGTCTCTACATGTTTGAATCAGACAGCAGTGGCCAGGACACCTGAAGGATTGTTCATTCACGTGTCCCGAGGTTGATGCTGCTTGGTGGCTCCGTCAAGTGGGTCTGATCAGTCGGGGCTCCTCCAGCTTCTTTCTCCATCTTTATGTAGTCTTCTGACATAATCTCGCCATCATACCTTCTTACCTTGTGGCTCAGAGTTCCAAAGGTCCATGTTGAGAGAGAGAGAGAAAGACAGACAGACAGACAGACGAGGCTGCATCCTCTGTCCTGAGCTAGTCTCTGAAAGTAAGTCACTAAGACCAGCCCTTCCCATATTCAGTGCCAAAGAATTAGACTTGACCTTTCAATGTGAGTGTCAGATAATTTTCAGACATGTTTTAAAACCACCACAGTTGTACATCTTCTCCCAGGGTGTCAATCAACAATATGTCTTTAGCATCTCCTATCATATCTAGTCTCCTGTCTGCAGCCTATGGTTTATGCCGTTAATATGTGTGATGGCTAATCTTACGTGTAAGCTGGACTAGGTTATGAGATGCCCAGCTATTTTGTTGACTGTTATTTCTGGGTATGTTGGTGAGGGTGTCTCTGGAAGAGATTAGCATCAGACTGAGAAAGGAAGGTATTCTCCCAGTGTGGGTAGGCAATATCCAGTCTGCTGAGGGCCTGAGTAGAACAAAAAGGCAGAAGGTGGGAGAATTGGCTATCTCTGCCAGCCTGCTTGATCTGAGACATTGATCTTTCACTACCTTTGGGCTGGAACTTACATCAACATTTCTCAGGCCTTCAGGCTTGGACTGGAACAACACCACTAGCTTTCCTGGGTCTCCATATTGCAGATGGAAGATTGTGGGGCTTCTCAGTTTGCATAATTGCATGAGCCAATTCCTTATAATATTTCTGTTTCTGTCTCCCTGTCTCTGTCTCTTTCCATACACACACACACACATACATACATACATACATACATACATACATACATACATACATGTTCTGTCTGTCTGAAGAACACAGACTAATGTATCTTTCAGATCATAAATTTTCCGTTTGCTCTTAAAGTCAGATGCTTTATTGGCTCCTTTCACTTAACATGTGAGATTCAGCCAACTCCTCTCACTTCTTTGCCTTTCCCACTTTCCCGCCATTTTCTCCAGCTCTAGCCAGGCCTTCACATTAGAGTTAAAATGCTTTTCCAGGCTCTTAGACTACTTCATTCATTCGTGTTTAGACTACTTTTAAAGATAATATTATTTCACTTTACATGCTGTAGAAGTTGATTTTTGTAATTTGAATAAGGCACAGTGATTATCCAGGAATACTAAAGGGTACCAAACTTTCCAGACTGACCTAAGGGAGTCAGTCTTTCTGATATGCTTCTAAGCTCCATCTCCCTTGTCTGAGAAAGTGTTGCTGATTTACAAAGAGATAATACACACCCAAGGGCATCTGAGGAAGGAGGTAGCTCGGAGTCAACTGCAGATTCTCTAGAAGTGAGAGGTGAAGATGTTAGCAGAGAGTACGTTCTCATCTCATTGCAGAAAGAATTCAGAGATGACAGAGTGGGCAGACTCAGGTGAGTAGCTGCCTTGAGTTTCTTTGGCAAGCTGGTTACATAAAGGGTAAAAATGAATAGGCAGATTATTCATTAGAGAGGGAGGGGTTTGGTGTCATATTTCCTGATTTCCATCCCAGCTTCAACTTCCTGAGAGGGGGAGGGATCTTTGTCCTTATTTAGTCTGGATTGAAAGTGTCATGGCCTCGGTGCATGATGGGTACTTCTCATCTGCAAGGCTAACTCTACTGCGTTGAGTGCATAATGAGCAAACTGTTACTTTTAGACCCCAGAGATTCTTGCCTTTTCCCATGGCACCCAACTTTCTTGACCTCTGTGTCTTGTTTCTGAATTCTTTCTGCAAGGAAACAAGAAACTACTCTCCAGTAAGAAAGAGTATAGGAGAGGGCTGCCAAACACCCAGAAAAGTGTTGCACTGCTCTTTTTCCTTATGCACATTGAATAAGGCTGATCAGTCTCAGCATTGCACTTAGAAGGAGCCTCAACACAGTACCTTAGGAAGTCCTACAAATAAATCTATCTGCATTGACATGCAAGATAAAAGTCTTTTGCCTTCCTGGACCCATAACCTAGAAAGAAAGAGGTGAAATCAAGCTAATGTTAAGAAGGCTAGGGGTGGGAGTGAGGGTATAGCTCAGGGGTAGAGCATATGCATAGCATGCACGAGGTCCTGGGTTCAACCTCCAGTACCTCCATTAAAAAAAAAAAAAAGAAGAAGGCTGTGGGTGTGTGTGGATTTTGCTCCCAAAACTTACTGATGACAGAAGATGGATTTATAGTAACATGTAATGGTGATTTTCTGACTAGCATGAGACAGTCCTGCCAACGGGTCCATTCTTACATTGATTGTGATATATGACACCTTCAAATTATTGTGTCTTTGGTCTCTAAGAGATTAATCAGCTTTGGTACACACGGGGACATAGCTTTCTGTTTTCATTGGTTTGCTGAAGCCTACACCACTTATCATCATAAATGACACAGAAATCTAGCAGCACATAAATTGATGTAATTGTGGTCAATATGATTTTGTCCTCAAGACACTTCCTTTCCAGACTCCATCCATTTCTCAGATTTCTTTTACTTCTCCACATCCACACCTCTGGGTAGCATTTAGCACACCGAAGAGATACAAATCAGTGATGACGATGATTTTTAATTTCATACCCTTCAACATACTGTGGAAAAATCAAAAGAGAAATTCAGAAATGTTTCACAAGGCATATTGCATATGTCAATCTGGGTACACATATAGTGTCCTGATGCTGCAGACAACTGCTGAGTTGTTCATTTTATCAAAAAAAAAAAAAAAACAAACCCAAAAAACTGAGTCTCTTAAGAGCTAAAACTGAACCACATTTTGATTTTAATATTTAGAAAATCAAAAAGAACATTTTGGCAAGCTGGTGATTATTTCTAATTGCCTTAGAGAACTTGTGTTCTGGGGAGGGGTTTGAAAAGGAATGAAGCACAGAGAATTGATTCTGTACACCATATAATTGGATGCCAATGCCATGTTCAATGAACAACCATTCTGTGTCATGCCAGCTCCTCCTACAGAGGGCGCAGTGGAAGAGAATTGTTTGGGCAACCGCATGATCCAGTCCCCGTGGAAGACCTCAGGAACACATGCTATCTGGGCATGCACATTTATCAAAAGATTGACACAATTTTTTTCCTAGCCTACATTACAGACGTGACACAATGACTAGATTTATTAATTCCTTGTTGCAGGGACTAGAGATTTCCCAACGTGATGGACTAATGCATATTGCATTAGCTCTGACATCTGGGGCTGTACACCCACCAACAGCAAGAGATTAACTGAAACACAACAATACAACTTTCCCTTTGTCTCAATACGAGTCTCTCCCTCCCTCCCTCTCCCCATCTTGCTCTTTCTCTTGCTCTCTTAAGCACTCAGCGGACTTTTCTCAGCCAGGAAAGCAAGAAAGTGCTTGATTTACAACCTCATTTTGTCTCTGCTTGTATTTCACCTTCCATCTTCACATTTCTTATTGAAACCAAGATGAGTGGGGGGAGACGTATGGAGTATCTATTTTCCTCTCCATCTTTCAAGTCTTTGGAGAAGCACCAATCACCATTCAAGTTGTCAAGAATTCTATCAAGATCTAGGAGCAGGGCTCAAAGGAGCACAATAGCATCTGGTTCTTACATTAGACTCAGGGTCTGGGGGCCACTTCATCTTTTGGTGGGGCTAAGAGAACAGGCAGCGACCATGATGGTCATATGCCTATTGGGACCATTGTCCTCTCATCACACCTGCTCACATGAATGCCTTCTGCCATCAGGATTCTTGTTGTCTGAGGTCCCTCTGTTGGCAGTACTCCTCTGTTGTCACCTTCTGTTTTGTTCTGTTCTTGCTGTTCAACCCTTGTGCCCTAGGCTCTTACCCCTAAAGCAAATGTCTAAGGCAGGTGTTTCAATGTCTTAGGCAAGGCGCTCAGTCTCGGTTATCTGTAAGGCTGCCTATGGAAGCAGGCCAAGCTTTTAAAAAGCAAGAAAGTAAGCACTGTTGTGTAGCTGGTCACTGACACTTAGCCTCTACGTCAGAGAGACAGTGCCATAGTCATCATGAACTGATTACTCATGTCTTGATGAAAAGAGGCAGCCACAGTCTTAGCCAACTTGTTACCATATAAGAATGTGTGCTCTAATTTGACAGATCTTTTTTCCCCTCAGAGAAGCCAGAAATATGGTTTTCCATGTAAACTCTTCCAATTTATGAACATTGGCAACTGATTCATATTTTTAAAAAAATGCAGTGCAAGGCCAACAAAACCCATTTGTAGGTGTGACTAGCTCCATGCTCTGAAACGTCTGGTTTAGGGCTCTGTCTCCCAATAGGTATGCCAGGAAATGCCAGAAAAGTTTGTCCAGAAGTTCAGACTTTTTGGAATAGCTTTTCTTCTTTAGGGAACTGCCTCTCAATCTACTTTTACCCAAATACTTCGACCCTCCTACACATGTCTCATCTGTTCAGTGTCAATTCACCAAAGGTTTAATTGAGTATCTCTGATAAGTGAGATACTATACAGAACACAGTGAGAAATGCAAAGATATTATTGGGAATGGATTAGACTGCTATGAAGTTGACCCAAATTAGTGGTGACTTAAACAAGGTAGATATTTATTTCTCACATCATGCTCAGGAGTAAATAGTTCAGAGGTGGAATATTATCTCCACCCTGTCAGCAACACAGAATCTGTCGATATTATGGTTCTGTTACCCTCAAGGTGTGGACCTTGACTACATGGCCCAAGATGGCTCATTATCTACTCTAGTCAAGTAATACCAGGCTGTTCTGCAGTAACAAATTAGCTCCAAACCTGAGCTGCCTTATATGGGTCCAGTGGTCCTTCTCCTGGTTGTTACATGTCTGGAACTAGTGGCCTCCTAGGTCACTGGGGCAAAAGAATGGAGAAGGAGAAGACACATTGGGTCTTTACTGGCTCTTTCTGGAAGTGATGTGACTCATGCGTCAATCACATCCTGTTAATAAGAGATAGTCACATGGTCCCAACTTACTGTCAGGGGAGGACGATACATGGAGAGGACCACACATACAACTGGCGATTACTAATATTCTTGGCTATAGCATCATATTCATATGCTATCTAGCAAGAATATGAATTGGCAAAGGGGAAGGAATGCCCAGAAAGTACATGTATAACCAGCACTCCTATTTCATTGTATACATCTATATCACATTATTACTCAACTGCTACAAAGGCAGTTGGCTGAGAAATATGGTTTTAATTCTGGGTGACTATGTGCTTAGCTAAAACTTAAGGCTCTAGTAGGTTAGAAAAAAGAGAAAACAGATATTGGGAGACAACTGGAACATTTTGCTATAATGGACTTGATGTGGTCTTTGTCCCAAAGGAGCTTACTGTTTAGTGGGAAAGATAATGTGTACATAAGTGATTATATTGAGGTTAACTGTGCTCTGCTTTAAAATACAAAAGTGTTGTGGGAAACATAAACAGTTAGGGAGAGGTAACCCATTGATAATAGGTTAAAAAATCAAACAAGTATAATGAGTTAGAGAAAAATGGACTCTTCAGAATACCCTGGGGTCCTGGGTAAAGTCCATCAGTCCAGTCAGGGAAGCTTTCAAAGCTAAGGAGACAGAACTGTGTTTCCCACAGGAAGGAAGTGGGGAAGGGTCACATACTGGTAGGAAAACCTGTATCTTGTTTTCTTCCCCATGGTCCAGGTTTAAACTTATCATTCCAGTGTGTTATTAATAACATCTTCTTTCAATTTCAAAATGTCCTGATTTGAGCAACAATTCATTATTTGGTCACTCTAATGATTAGAGGCTGGGCTTTGGGAAAGGGAAAAGCCTAAAGCATTTAGTTGTATTAGTAATAATTTAGTATATTTCTAAATTTAATATACTATTAACATTTTCAATGTCATCAATTATTCTTTTACATATTTCAACATGTTTTTAATGGCTGCATAATACTCCATCTTAAGGGGATACTGAAATTTATTTGCCAATCCCCTGGACATTTACAGGTGTTTTTTGGTCTTAATGTATTATGATGAAAATTCTAATAAATCAATGTCTGAACCAATATACAATTCTTTGGTAAGAATATACTACTATATGAGGACATTTTTGGTCAAAGTTACCTACATTTTAATAGCTTTGATAATAAAAAATTGCCCTACAGAAAGGCTGAACCAATTTACACACCCAAGGGTGGTTCATACAATTATTTATTTCCTTAGAACTTTTTTTTCCCCTCACACCCCTTTACTCTGAAAAATTATTGAGATTTCCCAAAGATCTCTGGTTTATGTGGGCATAATGTATATATTATTTAGCATATAGGAGATTAAAACTGAAAAAAATTATAAATGTCTATATATTAATTGATTTAAAATAACAATAATAAACTTACATATTGATAAAAGTAATATATTATAAAAATAATTGTATTTTCTAGAGGGCTGTTGGATTCTCATACTTGCTTCTATATTCAATCTTTGGTTGACATATATATGAAGAGAGTCCTGACCCCCACAGAAATGTGGCTGAAGGGGAGAGAAGTATTTTAATGGACTTTTCATGTAATTGCAGCTAGTTTCCTTTGATATTACCTGATATTCAACAAGTTGTAGTTTTTTAAAGGTTAGCTGCAATCTGGAATCAGAACTCAATGTTTTGTATTCCATTGAGTTAAAATTCAATGGTTTATCTTGTTTCATATGGATCTTTTACTCATTCGTGTTTATGTAAAGTCATGTGTTGACAAATATTGTTTTCCAAAGCTATGCAGATCGTCCAATCTTAGACACATTTCGTTATAGAATACCAAAAAAAAAAAAATCATAGTTATTAACATCATCATTTGTCTCATCAGAAAAGTCTCTTAGTCTTGGGGAGCTGTCAAGTCACTGTTGTTTGAAAACTTGAATTTTTTGATTGGCTCCAAGTACTGTCTCTTGTTTTCCTTGAAGCCACCGATTCCCTTCATTTATTTTCAAGAATATATCTGCCGGAGATACAACTTTGAACACCCACAGTTTGTCCATCATTCTCTGAGGAAAAAAAATGGTGGTCCTTGAATAAAAATGGCTAGTGCAGCTCACAATCACACAAGTGCTTTTTTTTAGTGACAGTTGTCATATGCAGCAGAAGGGCTTTAATGTTCTTGCCATTTCATCACAGAATATTAAAAAGACCTGTACTCAGGGGTTGAGATGTAATGAAATTAACATTTTTACTACTTCACCAAGGACTTTCTTAAATGAAACTGGGTTTTTTTTTTTTTTTCCTGCAACTTGAAGTTGGTAAAGAATACAATTACTATCAGTACCGATTTTTTTTCATGGCCTTAATTTGTGCTAAAGCATCATTGCTTTTGCACAATTAATGCCAGTATCAGCACAGTGATAAGGCTTATAGTACCTTAGTATTACTATGAAAATAATTTTGGCCCCACATCCTCCGGAAAAGGTGAGAGTAATTCTTGTTATTATATTATTATTATGATGATTATTAAAATTATTGTTCCTCACTCTTTCAAACAAATAAAAATGGGAAATTAAGAAAACAATTTTCTCCCTTTCCCCCATTGAATGAACGGGGGATAGGAATGGATTAAAAGAGCTATTTTTGGCCCCCTCTCCCAGCAATATTTACCATTTAATTCTACTTACTAATATTGAAAAACAAAAATAAACTTCTGAACCGATGGCACAAAGACTCCATAAAAACAAATGTTTGGGGATTCAAAGAGAAGCAGGAGAGAAAGTAAATGTACATTTACTTTAAAAAAATGATTATTTATGTGTTTAAAGTACCAATTAGTTTGGTACAGAGCATCTCGTGTCTGTTTTATTTCCATATCCTTCAGACTGACAATGGGATGCCTAGCAATTAATTCATTTAGAGAGCCATACACCACAAGAAATAAATTATTTGTCCTCTGGAGCTTGTCACAAGGGGATTAAAAAAAAACATTAAACAGAAAGAGGGAAAGGCCAGTTCCTCCTCCTCAGCTGACAGTTTCTTAGTGAAAATGATATGTACAGTGTATGGTGTTTTACATGTTATAAAGCCCATTCATTTACAAGTTAGCATCTTTGAACTTCAGTTTTCTTACACATGAAATTAGATTAGTAGCAACACTTTGTATTTAATAAGACAAGGCATATGATATGTTTAGCACTTTGCCTGGCACCTAGTAGGTTCTCAGCCACAGGTCATGGTGGTTGAAATAGTTGTAGAATTACTAGAAAAAGTAGCAAATGCAGCAGCTGGTGTTTTAGGAATTAGTAACTGAGGTCTGGCAAAGTAAAGGGACTCTTTCAGGGTCGGCCAGAAAAGCAAGGTGCAGTTGGTCTTCAGATCCAGGCTGTTTTCACCCCATGACCCAAATCCTCCCTTCCTCCCTATAGCTTACTTCTGGGGCTCTCCAGAAAGTGTTCTCAGCTCTCCTATTGGCTTGATCTCCCAACATCCGAGGGTGGGCTTGTCTCAAACAGTCTACATTCCACGTACAGTCAACCCTCAGTGTTGAGGTATTGGTTCCAAGACCACTCTTAGATACCAAAACCTGGGGATACCATAACCGCGATGCTCAAGTCTTTTATAAAATGGCGATTGAATTCCATCTGCGGTTGGTTGAACCCAAGGATGCGGAACCCGCAGATACGGAACCCGCAGATATGGAAGGCCGACTCTATTTCCAGTCTTGGCCTCTCATACCAGTACATTAGCTCAGTATTTCCAGAGCCCTAACAGAAATGGTGCATTTGCTCATAAACATGGGGTAGCGAAGTGCTAACAGCCTGAACTTTGGAGTGAGTAAACTTAAGTCAGAATCCAGCTTTCTGCTTGCTATAAACATGATAGTGAACAAATGGAATCATCCCTTCCTTATGTGTAAAAACAAAAGTGAGTTACTAATACTTGCCTGATGGAATGGTGGTGAAGATTGTTAATGAGGTAGCATCTGGAAACAGCTCAGCACAGGCACACAGAGCCAGGCACGGAGTGAATGGTAAATAAATGAGTATTTGATGATTAACTCTTATGGAAAACATTTGCTCTTCTTGGTCCTGATTTTCAGTCTCCTAGACTAAATAGCTTCAGTATTTCCCTCCCTCTTCAGTTCCCAGACACATCACAGAATTATAAGAATGTTAAAAACTCAGGACTATACCTGAGATTTTTTCATAACCCTCTTTCTGCTTTGCGCTCCTAAAGCTATTTTATAGAAAAGTGACCTTATTTTTAAATAGAGGGGGCAATTGAAAATCAGTGAACGGGCCTACCCCCTAATGATTTTTTTCTCAGACATAATTATAATAATTAGCATTATAAAGTGCTAATTATCTTTGGACACAGAGGACCTGCACACCAGGGACAGAGGTCCGCATTAAGTAAAGTGGATTTCACTTTCTTCAGTTAGGAGATTTCTCTATTTTCCTCTTTGTAATGATGCAAAAGAGTTCATCCACGAAGCCTCATTTAAAAACTTTTTCCAGTTAAGGAAACTGTCTGTTGGCCATCTACTGCCAGTCTCCATATTGAACCTGTGTAGATACAAAGAAATTGTTCCAAACACATCCCTTTATGTTCGGTGATTGTTCTGTAATTTGTCGGCCAGTACCTGAAACCAGGGAAGACCCCAAAATGGTAAAGATCATGACTTTCTTGTTTGGATGGCAGATCACTCTGATTAGCATATGGATAGCACCATCCTACGCCACCAGGGTCTTGGAAACTCTGGTGGGGTGATTGTTGCATGTGTTAAGGTGTATAAAAGAAAAAACCAATATGTGGTAAGTAGGCTTAAGGAATCATATGTCCCAACCATTTAATGTTACAGAGAAGAAACTGAAATACAGGACTATGTGATAGGAGAAGCAGAATTGAAAACTGGAGCTGCAAGGATGCTTTCCATAGAATTTTTATCACACTGCATTGGACTTTAGGGCAGAGGACTTTTATTAAGTCAAGTCAAGGTCATTTATCAAAGAGTTAGACTAAGGAATGAGGCATTGGTGTCAGCCTGGGAAAAGCATAACTCTAGGCTTTCCTTTATCATCAGTTGTCAGCAACAAAATAATTGTTAATAGTGTCTCATCCTTAGCTCACTGACACAGAGACACTGGATAGTGAAGCAGAGTTTAGAGCTGAATATATGTCATGCAGAGCTGTAAAGAGCCATGGATATTTTCTGAGAGCCCCAGGCACCTACATCCTTAGTTTAAACTTGCTCCCTGTGCAAGACAGACACCTGCCTCCAGCTTCAGCCTAGGAAAACCCTGTGGGCTATCCTTACGTGGGGTCAGTCTCATCTGCAGACAGCTCCATTCAATTGGAAGTCCTCACTTGGATGAGGTCTAAATCTATCGCCCCAAAATGACCATTCACTGGATCTGTTCTGAACACTGAAACACAAATCATTAAAACAAAACAAGAAACCTTTCAATTATTTTAAAATGCCAGTTTTCTCTAAGCCAGTGTTTCTCAAATTCAGCTATATCAGAATTCCGTGGAACATTTATTAAAACACCTATTGCTGGCTCCCAGCCCCTAAGCATCGGATTAATAGGTCTGGGTGGTACCTGAGAATTGCAGTCCTAACACGTTCCCAGGTGATGCCCATCATGCTGGTCTGAGGACCACACTTTGAGATCTGCAGCTCCAAGCCCATCAGTCCTCTCTGTTACACATTTTGAGGCACACATTCTTAATCTGGTACCATTTCATTTGTCCTTTTTTGAATGCTTTAGAAATTTGACTGTTACCTTTCTTTATACTTTGTTCAAGCTTTCCTTAGTGGGCATGCATGACTTTTCTACTAGAGGAGGAAAAAAAGTGCATTAAAAAAATAAGGCTAGAAAAAGTGTAATTATCAATAGAAAGCAAGATGGCTAAAAATCTATCTCATTATTATGTTTTCATAGCCCTTATGAAATAGGTTTTATTTGAACTTGCATTTTCTAAGTAAATTATTTCTATTTCCATCAGTGAACATCACCATATTGGGGAAAAATACACCTTTTTTGGCTTTACCTTTATTTTCATACTCTGGGGTTTATAGCCACATGAGAGGGTCTAAATTTGTAAACAGAAGATCTGCTTTCGAAATGCAGACCCCTGGATTTCATGGGCACTGTGATGTATTTTGACTGTGTGTCTTTAGAGTAACTTTTCAGTTTCCTCGTTTTCAAATAGCAACAAAAGAGTAACGGTTTCTCTTTACACTCTGTACGGAAGTGAGGGAAAACCCTGTAACACTTGTGTATCTAGAAAGGCTTTGCAGATTTTGTCATTATCACTATTGTTTACTCACGTGGTTGCTGCTTTCAGTTTTTCATCTGGAATTCCATTTTGTGAGAAGGAAACTAATGTAAGTTCGTTTGCTTTAGAAGTGCCTTCAGGTACGAACCTTCCACTGCTCGGACACATTGTTTTCACTGTCACCTAACTGGAGAGAACCTCCAGTTCAACCAAGTTAATGACTGTGCACTGTCTCCAGGGAAGACCAAGCCTGTAGTCCATATGCAGAAGTGGTCTGTGTCTCTCAGCCCCTCTGATCAGACAGCTGTGGTCATGAGACTTCAAGTTCCCCTTGGAGGGTGCAGACAGTGCCTGGGATTCCACCCAAGTTTTAAATGCATGCTCTTTGTTAAGGAAGAATAACAATGGTTTGATACAATCTCTTCTCCATGACTTGGGGGAAGATAGCCCCAAAGTTTAGGAATGAGACTCCCTGGTGAAGCTCCAATTCAGTAAATCGGAGGGTGAGTTTTTTAAAAACATTTTTTATTGAAGTGTAATTGATTTACAGTGTTAATTTCAGGTGTACAGCAAAGTGATTCAGTTATACACATACATACATATATGTTTGCACATTTTTTCCACTATATGTTATCAGAAGAAATTGAATATAGTTCCCCTTGAGGATGAGTTTTAATGGATACATTTTGGGCAACAGGGCTCAGGTATTCTGTATTCTAAACACTATACAGACTTCTACCAACTATTGAAGAAAAATTCTCCCCAACTGTGGGAAGAAAATCGTTGAGTCAACAGAGTATTCCTTCCTAAGTGTGCTGGAGACATTTCTCACATAACTCTTCAAATAATGGTTCTGGAAAAGGTCTGCAACTTATTATTTAGACAATTCCTATGTATTATATATTATATATATGTATATAATAAGAGCGGTTATATTCTATATAACCACAATGCCACTAAATAGGCAATCAGAGGTGATACTTTGCCTTTACTATTTTAGGCAAAGATACACTCATCAATTTACTCCTCAAGAGTTTCTAATCAGAGAAAATAGATTGAATATATTCAAATTGCTCCTGTGCTTGGTTGAGCCCAGAAAAACTTACTGTGCGTAAAAGGGCACAAGTGAGAAGATTGGGGAGGTGCCATTTGTACATCTCTTTGTTCTGAGTGTGTGTGTAAATGAGTGTGTGTATGTGTGTGTTTGCAGTTTCCATGTGTTGTGAAAGGCTCGCTTGCTTTGCCTTTATTTTGCCTTAGAATACTTTTTTTCTTTGTGCTTTAACTTTATTTTTAATATGAATTTGAGTTCAAGAACACTATAAGCTCACAAAAGGTAAAAAACAATTCATGAAGAAAGTGATGCAGAAATAAAAATGCATTTCCCCCCCAAAATAAGTCCTTTGCAACTATTCCCACCACGTACCACCCACTACTTTCTACAGTCTTTCCTTCCTCCCTTATTGAACATCGTGAACTTTCAATCCATTACGTTTTAAGTACAAGCTCAACTTACTAACCTTTAAGTTACTCTTTGTTTCTTATACAAGCTTGCTTTCATTGTTCAGATGGTATATTTTTCAAATTGTTTTTGTTTGTATATTTTGATATGTTTTTAAATTTATATATATATATACATATATATATATATATATATATATATATATATATATATATATATATATATAATAGATATATTTGGGGTATAATGGGTTGGAATGGAACATGCCATCATTTCTTCCAATTAAAATTGAAAGAAATCTTTTTTTTTTTTAAATTTAACAACTTTTCCCTTAGGGATAAAGTTTTCAGGAATGTATAAAAGTCATTAAGTGAGGTGTATGTATATATTTATTTATTTATATATGTGTTTAATTGAAGTAGAATTGATTTACAATATTGTGTTAGGATCAAATGTCCAGCAAAGTGATTCAGTTATCCATATCCATATATATGTATCTATATTCTTTTTTCGATTCCTTTCCATTAGAGTTTATTACAAGATACTGAATATAGTTCCCTGTGCTTATACAGTAAACCCTTGTTGTTTATCTCTTTTATATGTGGTAGTGTGCATCTGTTAATCTCATACTTCCAATTTGCCACCCCACCCCAGCCATATGCATATATTTAAAATGCACAGCAAAGAGGTCACAATTTACCCAGGTAGAGGGATAGAACTTTGGACCTCCTCTGCCTGATTCCTGGGATGAATCATTTATTCAGCCCTTGATATCTTGTTGGAGTCCCTCCTCACTTTCCAGGCTGCAGGTCAAATATTTCCACCTGAATGATGCTCAGCTCTGTAAAAGGGAGGCTGGCTGGATCAGCTGCTGTCTCAGACAGTCTGCAAATGTATTTTCAGCATGTCTTCAGACAGTTATTTTCCCTCTGTTCAATTTTGCTCATCTTCTTACTTAACTTTTCAAGTGCTACTATTTCCTTTTTAAATGTGGTATTGAGAAGTGCAAACATTATTGGAAGAGAGAGTTTTACTAGCATAATTGTGCATTATCTTCCTTTTATATTGCAGATGGAAAACATTAAACCTGGAGGGAATAGGAATCTGCTTGATCAGATATTGATAGTACAATTTCCTTTAAAAATACTTACCTGTGGAGAAGAAAAATACTGTTTTTTTTTTTTTAAAGATGGCATCTTTCCATCATTTTAAAAAAAGAGCCAAATGACATACAGAATTAAAATTCTATCTTCTGGGAGCCAGGCTTCCTTGCTGGTACTACCTTTCCTTTTGCAATTTGATGTTTTAGTTAGGAATTTGAGTGGCATGGGAGGAGGGCATACTCCTATCAGTGGTACATCATAATCTGGCGATTAGAGGAGTACTTGGAAAGAACACTGTGCTCTGTCCCATGGCTTAGATTAAGTTCTGGTCACAATAATTACTTACCGGAAGAATTTAACAGCTTTATCAAAGCATAATTGGCAAACAGTAAACTGCACATATTTAAAGTATTCAATTTTATAACTTTGATCTATTTATTAAAAAAAACTCCATGAAATCATTGCCAAAATCAAAATAGCGAACACATCCATCAGCCTGAAGAGTTTCTCCACCTCTGACCCTGGTCTCAGACAGCCACTGATCTTTCTATCACTATAGATTTCATTTTTCTGGAGTTTTATAGAGATGGAATCATATAGTATACACCCTTCACTATCTAGCTCCTTCCATTCTGTGTGATTATTTTAGATTCATCCAGGTTGTTGTATATATCAAGAGTCCATTGCTATTTTTTTATTGAAGTATAGTCAGTTTACAATGCTGTGTCAGTTTCTGGTCCATTGCTTTTTATCGCTGATTAGTCCTTGTGTGGACATAAGCTTTCATTCATTTTGGGTAAATAAATAGAAATGGAATTGCTGAACTGTTTGGTAAATGTCTATGTATTCTGAAATTGCCAAACTATCTTCTAAAGTGGTTTTACCTGAAAAAACAAACAAACAAACAAACAAACACAAACTGGATGAAATACCTTAAATAATGGTTGCTAAGATAATGGACAAAGTAGATAGATAATTTGATCCCTGTTACTCCATACTTGCCAGAAACAGAAGAATGGTAATTACTTTTAATTCAGAAAAGGTCTTTCAAGGAGGACATGAGGTTTCAATATCTTTTTCAAAGGCGTATGTGAGAGTTTAATTGAAGAGATAACATGAAGTGGTGTTAGCCAAACTGGAGTTTTACTCCACTGCCATGTTCTCAATGGTTCGTACGGAGATCTGAAATTTCAAACAACTGAATATTTTTGAAGTTTGATAAATGATCACTTTCATTTTAATGATAATTTCAGTTAACAATAATCTTCCAAAATATAAACCTTGCCAGTTAAAAAGGGAAAATTTTTTGTGTAATTTCCAATATAAAGTTATTTTGATAGACTAATACTTAATTTCCTGAGTCTTTTCTTTCCAACCGGAACGTTTGTTGAAGTTTTTGAAAAGTACGAACATTCAATATTCTCCCTTCTCTCTAAAAATATGATTCTTACAGAATAAAGATGTTTCGCAGACATGGAAGTAAGTAAGCATAATCTGGGGAGTTCAGAAGTTAAAAGGGGTGAAATGTAGGGAGTCAGGCTCATCATGGCTTTAGGGAGAAGTGTTTAGTGTGCAATCTCTGATGAATAGACACAGGCTGGAGAAATGGCTCCTACTTAGTTCATCTTAGTGGAAGCTCCCCATGTGTGGAATGGAAGTGCTAAGGATCATCATAAAGATGCATGTTTGTTGCATGGTACTGACTCCTCATTTTCTTCCTTACCTCTTCCTAATCCCACCAAAAATCCCACCACCAAATTTCAGGTTATGCACATCGTTTCAGATAAGATTTCTCTTTGACTACTCCTAGAATTATTTGTCTAGCCCAAACCAGGCCCCTATCCCTGCCACTCACTCACACACACACTCTCTCACACACACATATACACACAGCCTTCATCTTCAATCTTATCTCTGTAAAGGTGGTTATCGCTAATTCGGATTGCAACCACCAAAAACGAAATCTCCATCAACCCAATAGCTGTCTCAGAAATCCCTAAAATCATTGTTGTTCAAGGCTTGACATATCGTCTTCATTAGCCCGGCCGTGTGTCCATCATAAATCCCATCAAAGAGCTGACCATTTTCTCCACACTGTTTGGAAAGTCTAATTTGAATGTTAGCTAGCCCAGCAGTAATACAATTCGGATTGTTAACAGCAACCTCCAGACTCAGAGACAGTTCAGATGACCATTATGTGGAAAAACGAGACAGGGTGAAAAGCTGTTTCTTATTATGATGCTTAATTTACAAATTAAAAGCTCTTCAAACCCTCGTTCCAGAGCTGGCCCTATTTGGGGCAGCAGTGATGGGTAATAAATATTGTTCTAAATAATAAAATTGTTTTAAAATGTAGGATGGCAAAATAATTATACTTAAACTAACAACTTTGAAAAATTTCTTAAAATTTTTACAACAATGATGTGATAAAAAATATTGGGGGCAATATTAGCTTATAAATATGTGGATTAATATGATACATACTTAACTTACTTTTAAGTTTTTCTTTAACTATTACTGCATGTAATTTATATCAAATCCATCTTTCTAGATTTTGAGAAAACATTTGCCTTTAAACATGTAGAGAAGTATATTTATTGGAAATTGATACTTTTTTTTGGATATTGATACTATTAACTCTTTTTAAATATAAGTATATACATATGAGTTAATATCACATAGAATATCAAAGATTATGAATGACGATTCTTGCCTTGCTGGTCTGCAGAGGCTCAGAGTTATTATCTGACGAGAATTCACTCATTAGGCCAGTATTTTTCAAATTTCAGAGATGGATACTTTAGTTTTTATGGCAGACAGAACCAAAGGTGGCCCCTAAGTGCTCTCATCCTGACATTAACCCACTGGCAAAATCACTTCCTTTTGAGTGTGCTCAGGACCTGTGATGTACTTCTGACCAATAGAATGTGTTAAAGGCAACAAGGCATATGTGATCACATACTTGCGATCACATTATATAAGATTGTAGTGCTTGTTCTGCAAGGAGATTCTTTCTCTTGCTGACTTTAAAAAGCAAACTGCTATGTTGGGAGCTTCTCAAGTAAAAGGGCCACATGGCAAGAAATTAAGGCAAAGAACAGACAACAGCCAGGAAGAAACCAGGCCCTTAGTCCAATAGCCTGCGAGGAACTGAATGCTGCCAAAAACCAAATGGGTGAGGAAATGAATCCTTCCCCAGTTGAATCTCGGATGAGAGCACAGCCCTGGCTGAAGCCTTGATTGCAGCTTTGGAGAGGACAGAGATAAGACGTATATTGATCTCTGACTCACAGAAACTATGAGAAATTTAAAGTGTGTTTTTAAGCTTCTAAACTTGCAGCAATATTGCTACACAGCAACAGATATTTAATACAACATGTGTTATAAAATAAATTTGGTAGATGGCAACCTACAATTTGAAAAAATGAAAGAGAATAGAGGGATGAATAGACTAGAATAGAGCAGAATGAAGAAATTGTACATGTATTTCATTAAAGTATTACCTTAATTACATCTATATACCATATACATTTATGTGCCTATATTTATCTGTCACCATGTAAATGTATTTCATAATGTAGATTATGATTAACAAAATCGATGAACAACCTCTAGAAAAGACCCCTTCAAGTTTTAAACAAGTATCCATGAACACTTCACTGCCTGTGGCTTCTATAGGAGTGTTCGAGCTACCGTGGGATGGTTGGACTACGGAGGACTGAGAACATCTCATCCCACTTAGAGGATTTTAGGTCTTGAAGGATTAATAGGAAGATGATATCTGGGGTAATTATACAATTACCTAGTGTTCAGTAGTCAATTCGTAAACACATGGAGACAGAACGAGGCAAGCATTTAAGTTCTATATTAGATCTATTTTTTCCCCAAAGTGTAGTACTCATTTCACATGAGTTTGTACACATGAGTGTACATGAGTTTGTATGCTTTTAGTTTGTATGAGTTTGTATGCTTTTAGTTTGTACACAGAAAATTTAATTTTTTGAACATTTATGCATTTATCTTAATGAGTATTCAAAAAGTGCCAATGCTACGGCTGCAGTTGGGACCAATGTTAAGTAGTGCTTCTTATCAGTAGAGCATTACACATTCTTTTGACGATATGTGAGTCAGGAAAACATCATGGATGGCGAATGTGCAAATGTTTGAAGTCAGGAAACTCGGCAACCCTTTTGCAGGCCAGACTTAGGTTTAACAAAAAATGGAAGCTCAGAGAGATTAAGAGGACTGTCTGTGCTCACTGTTACTCGTGACATCAAACAATGGAGAAAAGAAATGCACTGTTGCCTGTTTGCATAAATGGGAAACTCTCTTGAATTAGATACTTCATGCTGCAGGGAATGTGTATTGCTTCTGATGTGGGTAGAATAGGAGGAGGGATGTGCGGTGTGAGTATATGTGTTTCCTGGGGATTCCTGTGTCCGACATTGTGTTAGACACAGCCAACACAACAGCTAAATATGCTTCTTGCCCTTTCAGTTTACAAATTAAGAGGTGATCATAGTCATGTAACCCAATAATCAGTACATTTATAAAAGTACTGGTTATTAGAAGCCTCTTTTGAGGGTTACATAAAAGATACAGAAGAACGTTGGCTTTTACACTGGAAGACGGGAGGGTTCAGATTCTAACATCACAATTTGCTGGTTGTATGATCTTGGATAATTAAACCTCTGTGAGCTTTATTTTCCTCATCTATTTGACAGAGATTTGAGTCCTTTCTTCACTCAATTGTGTATTAGTCAGGGTTTGACAGAGAAATAGAACCAATGGTATATGTGTATGTATGTGTGTGTTTGTGTGTGGGTGTACATCTACATATATATAAAGAGATTTATTTTAGGGAATTGGCTTATGTGATTATGGAGGCTGGCAAATCCAAAATCTGCAGGGTGGGCTGGCAGGCTGGAGACCCCAGGCTGCAGGTCAAGCCCACAGGCCATCTGCTGCACAATTCCCTCTAGCTCAGGGAGCTTTTGGTCTAGTCAGTCTTCAACTGATTAAATGAGGCCCACCCATGTTATAGAGAGGAATATGCTTTACTCAAAGTCAATTGATTTAAATACTAATTTCATTCAAAACACCTTCACAGAAACACCCAGAATGATATTTGACCACAGATCTGAGCACTGTGGCTCAACCAGGTTGACACATTGAAGATGGCCATCCCAAATCCACCCTGCCATGAACTTGGCACCCATACATATATCCATAAACTGTACTTAATCTCCAAATAAAGACAATAACAAGGTCATACTTCCACGTAACATGATATAACTATCCTGTGTGCACATGAAAATGTACTAACCTTTCCTCAGAAGAGGATGCGAAGTCCTTGGATGATGTTTACTTCCATCCTTGATATCCCCAAATTTAAATATTATGATGTCAAGTTAACAACACTTAAATACTTTAAGTTCAATATATCTTAAATTATGTGGGAAAAGGAAAAGAAAGAGAAGTAAATAAAGATATTATGTATAGAAAAATATTTTATTATATATTACATATAATTATATGTTATATTGTAACATTAGGAGTAAATGAAATAAAATACATGTAGCATCTAGAATTTTCTAGCACATTGATGTTGTTACTAACAGCTGCTTCTCCATACTGCACCCTAATTTAGGGTGAATATCTGGCTCACGGTGTCACACAGCCATGATAAGAATTAGCCTCTGTACAAGTGTGAGTGTAGGAATTTGTATGTGGTGTATGCTTACACATTCTGGTAAATAATAGATTATGTGTGCACTAATTAGGTGCCTCTTTCTTTTTATATAAAATACCATTCTACTGAGTTGGTTGCATTTTAGACCATGTAAGCACAATTGTGGAATTCTTGGCAGAGGAAATCAGAGCTTTTATGTTTTTAAGAATCTGAAACTAATTTCTTAAAATTCTGCATGCAGGTAATGAAATAGACCCAAAAAGACTGCATGAGAATTAGGCAGCCATATGTCTATCTAGTTTATTTGCCCTAAAATGATGATAATGAAGATTGTGTGTGTGTGTGTGTGTGTGTGTGTGTGTGTGTATAATCAGTCCTCTGTATCCATGAGTTCTGCATCTACAGATGGAAAATATTCAGAAAAGAAAATTCCAGAAAATTCCAAAAAGCAAAACTTAAATTTTCCACATGCTGATAACTACTTATATAGTACTTACATTGAATTAACAACTATTTACCTAACATTTACATTGTATTAGGTATTATAAATTATCCAGAGATGGTTTAAAGTATATAGCAGGGTATGTGTAGGTTATATGCAAATTCTATACCATTTTATGTAAGGGACTTGAGCATCCAAGGATTTTGGCATGGGTAGGGGCTGCCTGAACCAATCCCCTGTGGATACAGAGGGATGATGTAATATATATATATATATATGTCTGATACTTGAACCTTTATGTAATTCTTCCAAATGTTCAATCTAACTATAGATCCACAATTTAATTGAAATCCCTGCTAACATTATATATGTTACATCCTCTTCTATTTTAGCTAAACTGGAAAAAAATAATGGACTTGAGCATTTAATAATTCAGATATAAGATAAAGAACTCTGCCTGCACATATCTAGCATTTATATTCTCTTTTCCACTTAAAAAATGTCTTTTCCCCAATAAGGCAAGAAATGCATGTCTATGCTACAATTCTATTTTATTCCTTCATAACAACTTTCCTAATTTTACTGTATAAATGTATTATATAGGAATATTTTTTATTAATTAAAGTCCTTCATTTTTAGAATGATTTTTTTAAAGCTCTCCAAACTTTTCATACTCAAAAAAAAAAAAAATCCTCACATGGAAATGCTTAAATCATTATTTGATACCACAAAAATTAGAAAGTATTTATTCAGACAGGTTTATTTTGTCTTTCTTTCTCTAGTGCCCACTATTCCCCTTCCTCACAGGCTCACATGAGATGGGTGATATGATGAGGGTGAGAAAAGTCTTGCTCACACACCTGCGTGAAAGTCTACGAAAACTCTTGTGTACCAAGTAGGCTAGTCGCCATTGTATCTTTCCTCCCAGCCAGAATGGTGATAATCAGGATGGTTAATGATTGGGAATTTAAATTCTGCTTTCTTATTTCCAATCATTATGCTAAGATCACAGCAATAAATAAACTTTCAGCAGTGTGTAGGGAAAGAAAATCTTTTCAAATTCACCCAATCAAGTTATTCTGAATCTAATCTTTCCATGTCTTACAAAATCAGCTATATCTGGTTGTTTTCACAATTTCCTGATTAAATCTGTCAATAGATTTTTCTACTGCTCATTCTGTTATTTATCCAGAGCATTAATGAACTTCTTTACCTCCTGTGGATCCATAAATATTTCTATTTTATTATCAAAAACAACCCTTAATTGGACTAAAAATAGAAGTGTAGATCTAGCTGCTCCACCTAAGAAACAAATAAACTTTTCTGGCTCCAAAGTCACCATTTATTTATTTCTAATTCATTGATATTTATTGCCTACCTACCACATGCCAGTCACCATTCGTGAGCCTCAGCATTAAGTGGTGAAAAGGGCAGACAGAACCACTGTTCTCATGGATCTTAGATTCAGTACAAAAGGTCATTAATAAACAAGTCACTAAATAAAGCAGAAACTTCTTTTCAAAAAAATTATTGAAGTGTAGTTGATTTATAATGTTAGTTTCAGGTGTACAGCAAAGTGATTCAGTTATACATGTATATATATTTTCTTTTCAGATTCTTTTCCATTATATGTTATTACAAGAAATTGAATATAGTTCCCTGTGCTATACAGTAGGTCCTTGTTGTTTATCTATTTTATATACAGTAGTGTGTGTCTGTTAATCCCCAACCCCTAGTTTCTCCCTCTCCACCCTTTCCCCTTTGATAACCATAGTTTGTTTTCTATGTCAGTGAGTCTGTTCCTGTTTTGTAAATAAGTTCATCTGTGTCCTTTTTGTAGATTCCAAATATAAGTGATATATGATATTTGTCTTTGTCTGGCTTAATTCACTCAATATGATAATCTCTAGGTCCATGTTGGTGCAAATAGCATTATTTTATTCTTTTTATGGCTGAGTAATATTCTACTATATAAATATACCACAACTTCTTTATCCAGTCATCTGTCAATGGACATTTAGGTTGTTTCCATGTCTTGGCTAATATAAATAGCTGCTATGAACATTAGGCTGCAAGTATCTTTTTGAATTATAGTTTTCTCTGGATATGTGCCCAGGAATGATGACAAATTCTTCAAGAATATAGAAATCTGGAACATGGTGACTAGATGGAGGATGGGAGAAAAGTGAGCCCTGGAAGACTGACCAAGGAAGTTCTCTTTGAGAAGCTAAAGCTGAACTGGGGCCGGAATAAGAGGGAAGCAACTAGGCAAAAATCCAACGAGAGATTTTTCAGACTGCAGGCAGAGGCATTGCAAAGGCTCAGAGTCAGGAACTTGGCACACATGAGGACAATAAAAAAGATGGGTGATTGGAAAGAAGTGAACAAGTAACTACAACTAAGATGAAGTTGGTCATTTTTCCACTACCCGTCTTTGACAATATTGGCCAAAATGTATTGGGCCCTCGGTATGAGCCAAGCATCCAGGTCATTCATTCATTATCCCAGTTAATTCCAAAATAACCATGCAAGGAAGCTAATTTTACTATTCCCATTTTACAGTGGACTAAATTGAGGTTCAGAGAAGCGAGTTGCTGAAGGATATTTAACTAGTAAGGAGGCTACCCAAACTAGACCAAGCCCAAGTCCTTAACCAATAAGCTACACTGCCAATCTGACATCTTTTCTACTAATAGCTTTAACCATTATTACCTTGTTTTATGTATGACTTTGCAGCTAGAGTTTAGACATTTTTTTGTAGGACTGCTATACACATTATAGTACTTCTCGAGATGCTGGTAACTGTTTGGGAACTAACCCCCATCTTCCCCTGAGAAAGCCCTGATTTGTAGTGTTTGTTGATGCCCATGGTATAAATACTCTCACAGTGGTCTGTTTCAGGTTAACAATGAGTCATCTGCTAAATGTGTAGTTGAGAAGGAATGTGACCAATCAACGCTTAGGAGCCAGTATGATGGGCTCCAGTAGAGGAGAAAGAAAACGACCCTATAGGAAAGCAGTTTGAAATCCCTTTGATGGAAGTCAGAATCGCAAAGACATTTTCCTTCAACGAAGTGCTTTTTGTTACTCTCCATCCTCTAAATTTACTAGTTGGGAAAAAGGTAGAGGCAGTGCATAAAAAAGTGGGTGCCTTTTCCCCTGACTGCACTCGTGAGATTTTTATCACTGCCTCTTGAAACATTTTGCCGTTGGGTTTGCTCATTGTAGAGAGAATTGTCTTCTCAAACGTAGCATACACAAATGGTTGTTTCAGAATGAAGAGGCACAGCACCTTAGGTACCTATATAAGTTCAGGATGGTTTTGCTAATTGAGAATTTAGGAGACCAAGCCCCTAGATACAGGACCTAAGGAATTGTTTTTACAACATGGAAGCCATTAGACAATATGGACCTTCTATGAATGAGCGGGAATCTTTGCAGTGGGGGTGGAGAAACTGCCTTCCAAGTGCAGATTCCAACGTGGAATCGCCAAATAATAATTCATGACAGAGATACAACATATGTTCTCATGATAAAGTGGGAGTTATAGGACACAGAGAGGAAGTAAGCAGCAGAACCTCCGTGAGTTACGGCACCTCATTGCCATTATAAAACATCTTTATTGGGAGGGAAAATGCAATATTTTGGTAGAAGGAGATGAAGTAGGTAGTCTGGATTGCTCACTTATGGTAGAATGTGCAATTTTACAGCTGGGCTATCCCCGTCTGCCTTGTGTCTTCCCCGACTCACAGCCTATCCTTAGCAGGCACTGAACATACACTGTGTAATCCATAGAGCAATCAAGGTGTTTAGGTAGGACTTGGGAAATGGAGGGTTTTATGAAAGGGAAGCCTGGGTTTTCTACAGGAAGTTTTCAAGCATCAAGTTCTTGATCCCTTTTAAAATTTGATTTGTGATATTATTGCGAAGCTGTGCTAGTGGTCATTGGGTGTGTTTTCTTGGGGCAGTTAGATAAATTCACCTCTATATTGTTGTTGTTGTTATTATTATTGTTGTTTTCGCAACTATGAGTATTTTGGAAGTTTGCTGCCATTTTCTTAGGACAGTTTTAATTCTAAGACCATATCACTGGAATCAGGTGCAGAAACCAACTAGCCCAGGATCACTGAAATTTACAGCACGTCTGCTTTGCTTCCTCAGTGCTTTTGTGGCAAAGAGGGTGGCTTATACAATCTTCAGAGAAATGCACATCCAATCTGAAATTTGAGAGCTGACAAGAAATTGACCATGCAAATCCTTCAGTAGTGTGATGTGTGAGAAGAGATTTTTTTAACTCGGAGCAAAGGAGGAAAATGCATACTCTCTCCAAAAAGAGCTTTCAATCTAGTATTTCTATGTTTTTTTTAAAAAATTCTTTCTTGTGAAAGGACAAGTTAGAAGATTTGAACTTGTTATCTGCTTGACAAATCAGAATATCACAATAACACGAGCAAGTTTTATAGCCAAGGAAAGGAGTCTCAGTGAATAAAGAGTGACTCAGAGCCCTTTGCTGAAAATGCACAATACTAAAAAAAAAAAAAAAAAAAAAAAAAAAGGCAACAAACAAACTTATTTATAAAACAGAAATAGACTCACAGACATAGAAAACAAATTTATAGTTACCAAGGGGGAGGGAGGGGGTGGTAAATTAGGAGTATGGGATTAACAGATACACACTACTACATATAAAATAGATAAACAGCACGGTCCTACTGTACAGCACAGGGAACTGTATTCAATATCTTGTAATAATCTATAATTAAAAAGAATATGAAAAGGAATATATGTATGTATAACTGAATCACTATGCTGTAGACTAGAAACGAACACAACATTGTAAATCAACTAGACTTCAATAAAAGAGTCTCTACACCTTATCATTTTCATCAAGGAGAATATAATTCCTTTATGCAAACATTTAGGAGTGAATTCATATATTCATTCTTTCTTAAATCACCTGCTAGTTCTGTTGAAATGTTCCTTTAAAATATTTTGAATCTGACGCATGTGTCGAGGAATTTTTGAAAGGTCAGTTTCCTGATTTCATTGATATGACTGTGGAATGTCATTATTTTTTTTTCCTCTTATAAATTCAATCAGTTAAAGATACCATAAAATGGCAATGGTAATTCCCTATAATGTAGTCTCCTAACATCTATGTTTAGGGAAAAAAAAAAGGTTTCAAAGGGAACTTGGAGTTGATACGCATTGCTGGTAAGTCTTTTTGTTACTGTCTTTTAAAAAGCATGAAAATACCTTCCCTATTTGGAGTTGTTTTCAGGAAACACAGACTCCTCTTTCTCTTTCTCTGGCTACACTCACTTTCTATGCTATTTGTGTATCTACATTATTCATGCTTACAAGCCCAGCTGTAAAATAAAAATAGAGTGAATGAATGAGTTCTAAGGATCAACATAAAAATACGGCCTGAACTCCAGTCAAACCTTGAATCTCACTTATCCTACAGAGTTCACCACTTTCTTATTTCATAAAAAATTTTATTAGCCAAACTCCTTCTCTTCTGAAAATCTGGTCACCTGAATCTAAGCTTTCTGCCCAGGACTCTTCTTAATTAAAATGACAAACTCTGTGATATTTCATGTCTTCATTAGATCACTAGATTGCCCTGTAAGACATGGAAAGTTTTCATTTCCATCAAAAATGAAGAAAAGTGCTTGGTTTTGTTTCTCTACTTGTGAACATTTAGATCTTTTTATTTTTATTCACTCACTGGCCTGAAAACCTTGTGTGGTTTTCTTTGAAGCCATAACAAAAAATTAATACAGAATGGCCCCAACTTCCCTATGCTAAATATTCTGGGAGGCACAGTCCCTCCCAGACCATCCTAGGCTTGCCAGCTGCCGCTTCTGATTCTGGTAAATTGAAAAGTGAAACATCACTGATGTGGTCAACTTTATACCAGACCTCATTGTTCCCACGATGAGGCACTGCTCTCTGCACATAGCAGTGACGGATCTGGGTGATCTTCTTCACTTAGGGGGGAAAAATGTTTCTAAATTCATTTTATCGGCTCCCGAGTTTTACGTGTATAAAACAGAGAATTATGCATGTGACAGGACTCAACACTGGGACGAAGAGATCTCCACTCCAGGAGTGAAAAGCATAGAGTTTGCTGGTAGTTGGAGCCTTTTTTAAAACCCTCCTCTTGAGCTGATTCACACAGCTGAGTAGAAAAATGTGTATTCCTCACTGAGCTCCAACCGGCAGCTTCCTAGCTTTCTACCGTCAATTGTAGTGAAATCATTGTCAATTAATCAACTGGAAGAGCAAACACCTGCCCAATTTATTATTATTTTTTTTTACAAGTAATTAAGGGGTCCAATAAAGCAGCAGGAGGAGATACAGTCCCAGGTAAAAGCACATGTCAAAGCCGGCATGTTTCTAAGCAATCCCACACCAGAGAAAGGAGGGAGAGAAAGAGAGAGAGGAAATATACGTCTTTTGATAACAAACAGCCGCACAAAATTCTGAAATGTGGAACAAAGAGGCTTGTCAAGCAACGATCTTTATTGCCTGGGATTCCAGCACCTGCGAGCTGACTTAAGAGCATCCTCTGTGAGGAGAGATCTATATAGGTCACTGTTGTTGTGAAGGGGGCATAGGGACCGTTGGCCCCGGTGCAGACAATGAACCTATATCTACCAGTCTGACATCTGTTTGGTCAGCCAGGCAGCAGAGACGGACTCTCAACTTTCTCTCTTCTCCGCCGAGAGAGAAAGAGAGAGAGGGGGAGAGAGAGAGAAGCAGCAGGGTGGCAGAAACCCATGTACACTTGCACAAAACAGGTGGTGTTCTAGTTAGGATGCCATATTTGCTATTTAGGGTTCCTGTGATCTCTGGAAGGATGGGTAAGCTATAGGGTGCGTAGGATGCAGTGACACAAAGCATCCCAGCGCTCCAAGCCTACAGGCTCCGTGCGACCTGGCACTCCGCATACCGAGATGGGTATCTCAGCAAGCCTGCGACCGAGTCTCAGTGAGATTTGGGTTACCACATTTAGCTGTGGGATTACAGCACAGGATACCACAGATAGGAGATAATGCCTCCGGCGTGCGGCTGTGGCAGTGAACGCCTCGCAAGGCTAATTGTGGCTGGTTTCGGGGTTAGGCGAGATGGAAGGGAGGCAAGGCATGGAATGGGTGATACAGGGTGGCTTGCGGCTTGCTGGCAGCTGCCATGTCAAACCTGCTCCCCCAGCCTGGTACCCCACCTCCACTGACAAACCCGAACAAAGCTACACAATGTCATTTTGCACCTCTATCCTTCTTTCAGAGGCAGAAGTCAATAAATCAGATTTTATTGTCCTCAAACGAAGTCCTACAGCACATAAAAAGGGCAGAATCTGTTTTTATTTTTTTCCTTTTACTTTGAACTATTCTTTTGGATGGCTGAAGTGATTGGTTAATATTTTTTCTCCAGTGGCACCGTAGGAATTTTTTTTTTTTTTCATGGCTTCCAGTGGCCAGAAACTCTCAAGATATTTATGAAACAAATTGTCACTTCTTGGAGCCTCACCAAAGCTTAATTTCTTCATATTTTTGTTAGTGGGCTTTATTTCTTGTTGTGTTTCTGTTAAATAATCTCCTCAACACTTGGACAATTCCTGGACAAATCTGGGAGAATTCAGAATAAAACTGAATGGTGGTGATCATTCTTGCCAGTCCAGCTGTCTCAGATTTTGCCCCTGTTCACAGCTCCCATCTCCCAATATGTCCTTCTGACTTACAAAGACTGCTTGAATATGAGATCAGCTCTCCGAGGCTCATTTCCACCTGTCTCGTTTTCCCACAAGAAAGTCTATGCCTGACTCATATAACTGGGCTGTGATGAAGCCCAAATGTGGAAAGGTGTTTCTCATATAGCTGAATTATTTTCAATGTATGATTGTATTATAGTATCTCCTCCATTTCTTCCAGGTGGAGAGATTGAGCTTCTTGATGTGGGAAAAATTCACAACAGTGAGTTTTGGAGCATCTAAGAGAAGTACATATTCCAGAGAGTCTTAAAATATATTCTGAAAAATATCAGGTGTGGCAGTCATTAGTGTTACTCCTGAATTATTTCAGGATCTCTGCCTTTGGGCACATGTTAGGATGGCATTTCTCGTCCCCTGGCATTTCGATGGGACCAGCTGGCTAGTTCTTCATGAATCATTGTGATCAGAAGTGCTGGGAGTCAGCTCTGATCCATGGCACTTACTGGTCCATGTGTGTATGAGACTTTCTAGAACTTTCTCTTTTCCCTCTTGGATGGCAACTGGCCCACTCTATACTCTATACAATCTCTATCTCTTTCTTCAGGGTTGGTCCATGAGTGACTAGCATGAATGCAAGACTCCTGCTGATTCCTCAGGACATCTGGGCTTGGAGTGTAAGCAGCCAATGAAACAGTAGTGAAATAAACCATTGAGAGTTGTGAGGCCTCTTTGTTACCTCAGCATAACCTCGCCTGTCCTGACTGTTAAACTAATTACCTGGAACTGGAATACACAGGGTATGCAAAAAGGGATGTGAGACTCAACAAGTTTGGGAAAAGTTTGTTTGGACACAATTAAATAGGATATTTAGGCTGTTTCAGATTCATTAATGGCTTGCGAATCTTCACAAGCCTGTTATAAAGAAATGAAAACATCCCCAGGACAGTATCCTGTATTTGAGGATCATCCTAAAGGACTGACCTACAGGGGAATGAATGGCAACCCTCCACCACCTCACCAGCCTTCATCCTCTTGTGATGGTGCCCTGTAATTTGTGAGTCTAAGGAATTCTACAGATTCCTTCTCCTCTTGAGTGTGAGCTTGTTTCAAAGGCAGGTGTATAATATTTTTCACGTGGAAGAGAGGGAAGTGCTATTCTTTAGAAGATGATATATTTTTGAAAAAGGTAGACTTTGACATTTCCCCGGCTCACTCATTTCTTTTCTTTTTCTGATCAAAAAAATCCACTTCGTTTATGAGGGAAAAAAAAAAATACATTGCCATACGTGCTACAAATAGAAGCCAACACACCAGAGGAAGTAACTGCTGCTGAAAGCTGGCTAATTGAAATGTAATTCATTAATTTCAAACAGAACACACACACACATACACAATTGCACAGACACAAAAATTGTTGGTCTCACAACCTTTTCTAAGGTTGCATTTATGCTTCTTCAGCTGGAGGTGGTTTTGCAGCACTTGAGAAACTGGAAAAAATCCATTGCATTGAAAACTAAAGGTGGCTACTTACACACAAAATTAGTAACCACGTTTTTTCCCGTGACTGTTTTCTGATGTGGGATGATTGCAGAGATATCAACCTGAAAATGCATCCCATTTGTCAATGGTGTGCTGTCTTTGGAGAAGGTCATTAGAACTGAATTCTCAAAATGCTACCCTGCTGCCAGTTCAGGCCATTCTGTTTCAAGAGACTTTATCATCTCTTTTTTGAAAGTCACCCTGCATTTCTGGAGCTAATTTGGTCTGAAAAGTAAGCAGATAGGTGAAGACTTGAGTTTTTCCAAGCCTTCGGCTACGGTGGCTGAGATAAAAGTAAATCCCAAGCTGTTTGAAGAAGAAAAGGAGGCAGAGGAGGAGGGGAAAAGGGAAAATGAAAAAAAAAAGGATGGAAGGAAGGAAAGGAGGAAGGGAAGGTAGGAAGGAAGGAAGAAAGGGAAGGAAGGAAGGAAGGAAGGAAGGAAGGAAGGAAGGAAGGAAGGAAGGAAATTCTACTCATGCACTCACTTTCCGAATTGACACACAAGCAGCCCAGAACTTATCAGATAATACACACATTTAGAAATCCCGTCTGCACGTGTCTAAGTTCCTACAGCCCATTCTGCCTAGCTAAAACAACATCTTTTTTTTTTCCCGAAAATCTGTTTCCTTCTTACATAGTCCAAATGTTAGAATGTGGTTTGAATTCTTTTTTGAACATTAATTTAAACAGTATGGGAATAGATCAGCCCTTATACGTCTAAATAAAACTTCCTTTGACATATATAATATGGTGTGTTTATTTGGAGGCTAATGGAGTTGGAAAGAAAAAGTGGGAAAGAGTTAAATACAGAAAAGAGTAAGCTTCCTGGAAGTTTTTTTTTTTTTTTATCATAATTTAATTACTGCTTGCTTTTGTGCTATCCAACCTTTTTAGCAGAAATTTACAACAAAGCTTTCAACTGGTTTTCAGACCAGTGTCCCAAATGTTCCGATATTTTGACCTGAACAGAAAAATGCAAATAACACAGTGCCACTTAGTGGAAAGGGGGAAAAATCATTGTGGATGAGGAAGAAAGTCAACAGGCATCCAAATCACTGTCTGGAATTATAAATACAAGTCATGTTTGACATTCAGATGCTACGCCTTTTGATGGCTTTCAATCACGTTAAACTTCTGCCACAATAAGAAGTAAATTGTGTCACATGTCATCACCACAAACATTTCCAAAGAGAGCATGGAGGAATCCATTCCGCACTGACAGTACAGAAACATTATGAAATCTATTTGCTCAAGGAGAGAAATTTTAGTGACTTCTTAAGGTGAGACAGTCCCATAAGCTGATAGAATTGCATAATTTTGTTGGTGGTGGTGTGAATTATAATCAGACGCTGCTCCTAGTGGGCTCTCCGGAGCAACTTTCTTCTCTGCATTAATGTGGAAGTCATATTCTTAGAAAAACTGGTGGTGATCATCCACTTCCCAAGACTTTTAAGGACCTTGAGAAAACCAGTACTGGGGCAGGACCACCTCTCTCCAGCTTCTGGTGAGTCAGGGGTCAGGGCCACTGATTCTGTTTGCAAGTTGAATGTTTTGTTTCCACTAGCGATTAAAGTCACTCACTAATGCGAAGCTTTTTGTAGCTATTGCATTGTTCTTGGGGATGAATTTTATAATACCTTTAGGTGACTTTCTGTGCACAATTAAATGTGGTGATCAGCCATCAAGCTATCTTTTTATTACTCTAATATTTTGCAAAATTCACAGCATGCATGGACCAAAGCACTGCCTCTGTTTGTGTATATATAACTTGACATACCCAGTAAAGAGCATCACGGCGCTCTTCCCCCTCCCACTCCCTCCTGTTCTCTGTTGGAGTCAGAGCTTATTTCTCTAGTTCTGAAGTGCTCTGAAAGTCTGCTTCCTCCCACCACTTCTCAGTTTCCCAGCACTCATAAAATGCTACCTTTGGGTCCTAGATTTGTTTTGACATTCTACCCCCCAGCACTTGTGCTTTAACCCTCACCTAAGTAACTCAGAGCAGGGTATGTTCAAAAGTCTATGCCTTCCTTGGGGTCAAGTTGTGATCTTTCCAGGATTAGGGGTCCCAGATGCAAATGACACCACTGACGGGGGCGGTTACAAAAAATTTGAGCCATCCCAGACAGCACTTGGGGAGTCAGCAAGGAATTAAAGATGAACAGCATTCACAGCTCTTAATCAGAAGCTCTTTCTACAAGAAAAAAAGAGAAATTAAAAAAAAATGTTCCTACATTACCTACAGTGTTGTTAATGTAACTTTCTATTTACATAATATGCAAAAAGGGCTGTCTGCAAACTGCAGTAATCTATATGGAATGAGGACAAAAGATACTGATTTCTCTAAAATGTTCTTGTTAAGGAATAATCAAGAAGTTAGAACCTCTAATCTTGCAGTCAAAGCAGAAGTTTGGGGGATTTTTTTCCTCTTTTTTTCGTTTTACTCATGTATATATATTCACATGCACAGACGTGTACAGACAGATTTACAGATATCAAATATGTCGTCTTTAACATTCAGGAACTAAATTAAACTGCAAAGAAAAAGTTAAAGTTCCCAGTAAAGGAAACATTTATTCACTTTTGATTTAGCCTTAAGCACTTCCAGCAAGTTTGCTCTGATGTCTTAGGAAGAGTCAAGTGTGTGTGTGTTTGTGTGTTCCTACATGTGTAAGAGGGAGAGAAGCTGAAGGGGTAGATGTGAAGAAGGGGACTGGAGGGGAGAGTAGGAGAGGAAGAGAGGGAGAAAGGGAAGCAGGAAGGGAGAAAAAAAGATAACCTAGACTAGAGTCAACTGGAATGGAATGGAATGGGATAGGATGGAATGAGATGAAATGGAATGAAGTGAGATGTGGTGGGATGGGATGGGATGGGATGGGATGGGATGGAATGGGATAGGATGGAATTGGATGGGATGGAATGGAATGGGATGGAATTAGATGGGATGGAGTGGAGTGGAATGGGATGGGATGAGATGGAATGGGATGGGATGAAATGGAATGGGATGGGATGAGATGACATGGAATGGAATAGGATGGGATAGGATGGAGTGGAATAGAGCAGAGGGAGAGAGGGAGGGAAAGTAAAGAGAAATGAGGTGAGATGGAGGCACAGAAGGAAGGAAAGAGGGAGGAAAACCTTTCTAGATGAACATTCTACTCTGGATCCCTGAACTTTCCAGTAAATCAGTGTGAACTATACTTTGCACTGAGTTAAAACACAGTCAATCAAAGGAAGCTTTTGGAGAAGGAAATTCCAAAAGCAATGCTCCCTACGAAAGTGTCCAGTTGCCTGTTGATCCTGTCTTCCATGGACACCATGCAGAGAAACCCTGTCTAGGGCAATACGACACCAAACTAGCAAACCAGGACAACTAGATGAAAATCCAACACCTGGAACTGCATTTGCAAACAGCCAGCTAGTACACACTCTCCCCGGGGCTACTCTGTAAACTGCTGCATTCTATACCAGCATGAACTTCCCAGAGCAGGGATGGCAGAATTCAGTGAGCTGACAGTCTTGAAAGGCCACTGAATATTTTACTGATCTCTGTATCCTTAGAGTCCAAAAGTATGCTAAATTCATGTGTGAAAATGTAAATCATCAAAAAGTTTCAGACTGACATGCATATTTTAGGACTAGATTTGCTTTTAGATCTTCACTTGGAGTTCTTTGGATATACCAACTTACCTACCTGTTGATCAATTTCACTCTGAAATGCATTGTGACTTTAAAAATGTCACATTAGTCTGACATTATCCTTCAGGTTTTCCATAGTGGAATGACAGGGGCATGGGTTTTTATGGTTTTATAGATTTCCTGGTTTGAATACCAGATCTAGTCTGCACTAGCTCTGTGTCCTTCTTCGAGTATCAAATTACTCTGTACCTCCCTTTCTTGCTCTGTAAAATAAGAATCATCATACAGATAATACATACTTCAAAAAGCCTTCAGAGGGGCCAAACGGGATCATCTCCGTGAAAAAATTTTCTCAATCGTGAAGCATTTCCATGGGGCCATTTTGAGATTTCTTTTAGTATGAGGTTGGTAACTTGTCACAATATCTCTGAAAAAGATCCATTTCAAAACTATTTGTACCATCTTGGTGATCTAAAGTGCTAGTGTCTCAGTCAAGCTCTTGGAAAGACACTAGAGAAAATTCAAACCTCCTTCCAGAATAAGATGGGGTCTTTCCTGCAGAATCCCTGTGGGAACCAGTGTGGTGGTGGAGTGTCCTTTCAAGTTTTGCAATGAAAAGTCTTATCTACTACTAACTAGTTGGGTTTCTAAAGCTTAGTGCTTCTCGTGGACAACATTGCAGGGCTTTAAAATGAGTGCTTTCTCTCCACAGGTACGATTCTTAGCACTTTATATGCATATTTCATTTAATCTTGCTGAAAATACTACAAGAGAGGTTGTAGACTATCACCAACCCCATTTTACAGATAAGGAAACTGAGGCTTAAAAAGCTTATTTGTCCAAGATCACACAATTGGTGTCAAGGGAGGCCATAGTTAGCAACAGCTCAGACTCTAGAGCCCATGTTTTTATCCACATATCACAACTCTTAGTTCATCTTCTCTTTTTTCCCCTCTAGATCCTATCAAAAGTTTTGCCCGGAAAGAAATGCTTTTGGAAAATAGAATACAAAAGAGAAATAATATTTTATGTAAATAAAGCAACTTGAAGAATGTGTATAATATGATATTTTAAAAATAAGTGTTTTATGTAGATATATGTTTAAGAAAGCAGGGAGAGAGAAGCAGAAAAAAATTGAAGATTAGCTGAAGGAATGGATACACCTCAAACATCAATGGTGATATGAGTGGGTACCAGTAGGAATGAAGTTTAAATTTTTATTATTTCTTATTTTTTAAATAAAGCTTGTACTATTCTGCTTTAAAAGGAAGAAAATTAGAAGTGGGTGTTACGCCACATTCAGTATGCTACACCACACTCCTAACATTTTTCTAAATTCTGTATGTGAATGAATTTAAACAAAGGGACAGCCTTATTTGGACATCCGACTACTTGGTCTCTGTTTCTCCACGCTGATGTAATGTTAAGTCAGGATGCTATTTATCATGTCATTCTTTAACCTGTGTTGGGTTCCAGGCATTTATTAGAACTTAGTGTCAGGAAAAAAAAAACTGTCACCCCTAAATAATTAATAAGTCTTCTTCTTTCTAATAATACAGGAGACAGACCAATCACCAGGCTTTCTTTATGCACATATGCTAGACAGCTCATCCAGATTTGCTCCTTTATTAGAACTGTATTGACCTTAATGCACAATTTAATCATTTCTCTCATCTCCCCTTGGGTCTGGTTTCCTTTTCCTTTGATTTTCTTACTCTTACTGGATATATATTATTTAAGTTTCTTCAAATCATGTTTTGAAAAGAGGCACTCCATAAAATACTTAGTAGTAAAATTTAAAAGTTAGTTATGCATTTAGGAGGTGGGGCAATGGTACTGTGGGGACAAAAAGACTTCAGATATAAATTTTATTTCTAGAAAAAAATAGCTTAACAAAGCCAAGTTCTCTTACTCTTTGAATATGAAGAAATGAAAAAATACAAATAATTGGGAAAATATGTCCAACCATGAGAAACTTGGTAAGGTAACCAACACAGAATCATAGAGGTTCTATATTTGCATGAGTTAGTCAACTGGTTTAGTTGGATGGTTCAGTAACTCAATTACATTTTTGAAATTCAACAACTATAGAAATGATGACTAGAAAATAGTCTAGTCATGGATTAGAATTAATGGCCAGGTTCTGGGAGAGGTTTAAGGCAGGAATGCTAGGATTACACAGATGAAGTAATGAGGACATTTGTCAGAGAGGGATTGAGCAAGATTTCTCAAGATGGACTGGGAGGAAATGAGAGCTTGAACAATTTTAAAGAGATGAGGCTTTGAAGAAGATGAAGATGTGATCTGTTTTAAGAGAGGCAAAGAAAATAATACAGAAGACAGAGACAAAAACAAACAAACAAACAAAACTCTGGCATGTATGTAGTTAGTTATGGGGGAAAAGCAAAGAAGTTTTTTGAGATATGTAGACTACTGGGTCAAGATTTGGCAAGTTACTGGATTCTGAGAAGTTATCCTAACTTTCTTGTTTGGGTTAGGGGATCATGGAAGATTTCCATCATCTGATCTGAGACAGGAACAGAAAAAGTCATACTGAAGGGGAGCCCATAGTGTCATCTAAATATGAGGTCACTTGAGAGTATAACATTGAAAATGATATTGACCAGGGTACAAGTAGATTGGGAGGACTTCTTCACATCCCTACCTCTGCCTTTCTAACCACACACCACAAATCTGCCATTCTATAAGGGTAAGACCCAAGAGCTACAAGGTGCTAACAGCAGATATTTTTTGTGTCCTGTGTCATGTTCTCTCAGTCCAGCTCTTAATCCATGCAGCCATGGCAGGCTATTGTGTGCACGTTGAAGACAGCCCAGTTCCATGTGCCAACTCAGCACCTTTCTGCTTTTTCTGTCCTGGGCTTTACCTGAAGCCAAGAAAGGATGCTCAGAAGGCACACAGATGCTCCCTGGAAGTGAGGGGAGGTGACATCCCTAGGAATAGTGGGTGTTAGTGGACGTTGTCTTCTGGTCCTTAGACAGACAATTCTGAGGAGCTTTCTAATTTCCAATTCCCCAGCTGGATTTAGCGCCAATTGCTCACAGCAAATCCAGCTCAGTACTGTCCAGTCTTATTACTAGTTCTCATTTTACTCTCCCTGTTCCATCATCCTTGCTTCCTGGGACCATTTCCCAAATAAATGACTTATATCCAACTCTTTGTGTTGCCTCTGCTTTCAAAGGAACCCAAACCAAAATAGAGCACAAGATGATTTTTTGGATTCTCTTTCCTGCTACTTACTTATGGCCCTGACTTATTTTGGCTCTAATTTCTTCCTAGCACTTGACCATTTGGCTGAGTGTTCTTAATATTGACCATTGACCCAAGCAACGACTAGTCTGAACTTTTCCCTCATTCCTTCTTCCTAGCAATTGAGCCTCAGTTCCCTCTTCCAAGCTCTACATTAATTCATCCCTCTGCCTCTGTGTTTCTCAGGAGTGGATCCTGTTTTAGTTCTGAAAACCCCCAGAGCTACCTCCAGTTGTTAGAGAAGATCTGAACAAGAATTCTGACCTAAAGGAAGGTCGATTCAATCCTTAATAACAGTAATAATCTTCCGCCACCCAACCAAAATAGCAACTCAAATACTTTCAATTATTGGCAGTTGCCTTTAAAACTTTCATTGATTCTAACCAATGACAATAGCTAACAATTGCTTTAGTCAGAGATGTTAATGCTTAAAGTTGGAAGTGACAGGTAGAGTCTAACTCTCAGAATATCATAATAGTGGGCATAGTTTTCTTTTTACTGGGGGACACAATTTTGGGATATACCCCTAAATAACTACATTCCAAAGGAAGACCTTTCATAGATATAGTACATCTATAAAATGGGGCAAAACCTAAGGCACAGATATCGAGGCAAGACAATTTTCACATTCACTAATTGGTTTCTTGTTTATATTTCTGTTGTCAACTCCAATAACATATTTATTTGAACCAAATTGCCCCTCTTTCATTAGACTCACAAGTAACTATCAATTATCAATAAGATGTTTGAATCTCTAAGGTAAAATAAAATCATTATAATGATAGCTAGTGAGTTAGGATAATATTTTTGTGTAGCAGTCAATATTGTCTCCCAAAATAGCTTCTAAAGCATTGACCCACATTGTCCTCAGGGCACGGTGGCCGCTGCGAAAATGAAAAAAAGAAACTGACAACATTAAGCTCATGAGCTTCAAAAAAGGATGTTGTAATTCCCAGGTAGGTAACAGCTTTGAGAAAATCAACACTTTTGAATATTAAAGAGCCTGTATCTTCTGAGTGTCATATTCTAAGACCCTGACCCAAAGGAGAGTAACAAAATGACCTGTGATCAGTTAGGGTAAGTTACTGCCACTAGCCCTAACTAGAGAGGAGTCACGTGAGCTGGCCAGAGAAGAAGGAAAGTCAGAAATGAAGCACAAATGGGGTACATGCTTGGAGGCTCTCGGAAAAAAGGGGCACAGTATTCATTCTCATTCTTAGTCTCAGATGACAACACAGCAGGCTGGTCATCCTTGAGTACACATTTGCAGATACCCAGGAGAACAGACTCTGAACACTGGCGTGAGACTCCCCCCAGTGCCGTGACACCTCACGGGCCCCTGGAATTCAGCTGTCAACCAAGGAGGATGAGAACGAGAGGAGAAACATGTATAATTGGGTGGCTTCAAACCTAAGTGGACTGACTCACTGTTTTTCAGTTTGGGGAGATTTCACTTAAAAGTTCCTATTTCCAGCTCACCTTATAGAATCAGAAGGTTTGGCAACACCAAGGGCTCCTTCTGGTCTTGACTTTGCCTTTTGGAACTGGGTGCTATCTGCCCTGATAAGCTTAGTTGGCCAGTGCATCTCAATCTCTACCACTCCTCAGTGTCTGACACTTGGACTACTTCACTCACTTAAATCACTAACCTGGGGTCCACAGGTATCTAAGTGCCTATCTTTAAGTTTAGAGGGCAAAACAAGGAAAAGGAGTTGCTTGGAATCTATATGTGTATCTGCAGAATAAGAGTTATGATGTATCCAGGTAATTTGTCAATATAGTTACCACTTCATGCCCATCCAATTCAGAGGCTGTTTTACCTAAGAAATAAGTCATTGTCTGCCTGCTTTGCTCTTAAGAAGGTTGCCACCTGGAGCCCATGGGACTGGGAGACTTGAAACCTTAGTGCCCTATTGGGTATAATAATAATTATATACTTTAATACACATGCATATATATGTATATATTTATGTGTGTATATGTGTGTATGAATTATCTCCCTTAGCACCCAGCAAGTTTGTATCTTCCTGTAGCAAAGATTAGGAAGACCCAATGCTCAAGTTACAGTTATGAAAACAAAACTGGTTTCTTCTTAATTTTGTAGATACCAGGTTTGCATACAGCATTAGCCATTTTCCTGTACATTTCCATTAGTAATGTCTTTGCTGATTAGTTTTTTCTAAATTAGCATGTTTATCCATTAGCATATCAATATTGCTGCCAACCATCCTCTTAATTTTTAGTTTTCTTGTTGCAACAAAAATTTTTTTTTGCCAATAAAAGCAGGCATTTCTTAAAGCCTTAATTAACTCCAGCACAATTCCTTTTTGCTTCTTTAATAATAGTGTGTAATATTTACTAAGATTATAGATTTTGCCTTATTCAAAACCACCACTCACTCGAATAAGCAAAAATCTTCACATTTTCGGGTTGGCATTAACACAGTCTCCTCTTGTCAAGAGAGTTTCCCTGATATCTGGAATGTTTGGGAAATACCATAAATTTTCAAGATAAGCATCTGTGAAACTTCAAGGAGAAGGATTCCATTAATGTGAGAATGTTTTTAAAGTGATTATTGAAATAAAGGGGATTTCAACAATCATGTAAAAGGAAAAAGATGACCGTCCAAACTTGAATTCTCTTGGCAAAGCCTCTTTATCTATATTTTCTCACCACAAATAAGCAGAATTCTGGATGACTCATAGCTTTGATGTGTACAATTACATAAATTTGAAGCCATCTCCATAGAAAAAGTAATATTATGTTGAACAAAGTACACAGGAGGCAAGTTAAAATATACAGTCTGTTAAAGACTCTTGTCTACACTGTTATTCAAGGTAGGTTCTTCCGACTACAGTAATTAAATATCTGCAATCTTTTTTTTTTTTTTTTCTGCTGAGTCTGAGGAGACTGTTAAAGTTATGCTTACCCAATTCCAAGTGCACTGTCTTATTAAGGTAAGTGCTAGTAATTATAAATCTTTATGTTTAAGTGTAGGATTTTTTTTTCACACCTTTCTGGTGATTAGGAAGGAAAAGTGAGGAAGGATTTGATGATGCTGATGACTATGTCTCACTTGCTGTGTAAATTGTCACTGGCTTTCTGGAGGATAATTTGGCAAAATCTCTCAAATGAGAATACCCTTTGACCTAAAAGTTCCACTTGTGAGAATTGTTCTTAAGGAAATAATTGGAGAAGAAGGCAAAGATGAATGTGCAAAGATGCTTGTAATAGTGGGGAAATGAAAAATAGTCTTGGGTCCCATCAATAGATTGGTTAAATAAATTTTGAAAATCCAAATAATGGAATATTAGGAAGCCATAAAAATGGATTGACTTAATCTCTCTTTATATATTAAAGTGAAAAAAATTAGTATTTAATACTTAAAGTTTAAATACAGTTACAGAGTAATATACAGAATTTGATATAGTGAGATATAGTTACATATGTAAATACACAAGACTGGAAAGATATGAACTAAGCCATTAAAATTGTTAATTTCTGGTAGTCAGATTATAAAGACATTTTAACTTTTTTACTTTATTTACTTCTCTATTGTTTAAAGTTGTCAACAGTAGCAAGCCTTGGCCATGAATTATCTATATTACGTATGCATGCATGCATGTATGTATATATGTATGTATATATGCAGGGATGCGTGTATGTAGGTATCTATGCATGCATGCATGCATGTATGTATTTTGGTGATGTGTTGCAACACTCACTCACTCACTTTCCTCTTTGCACCTTAATCCCCCTTTTGAAGGAGTCCTGCTGTGAGCCTCTGGGCTTAAGGGTGTTGAGGAGGCCGGATCTTTCTTTTTTTAACTCAGAGCTACAAGGCACATACATGACACTCTTCCTCCAGGATTTTGATGCTAAAGAGAGTGACTCAAAGGCATGGGAGGAACTAGCTGTAGAGTCATTGTAGGGGCGGGGGTGGCCTGAAACCCAACCATTCCCAGCATGACCCCTGCTCTAGGTCCTGCTGCTCAGCTCTTAAAAAATTCCATGAGCTTTTCCTGTGCTTCTAACTAATCTCGCTTTGGTTTTTGAGGGTCATAGTCTGCTTCTGACTGATATGCATGCCTTACTTTATGAATAAGAGAAAAAAAGATGTTTCTATTTATTAAATGAAAGAAATAACATAACACTATTTAGAAACAAAAACCAAAACACTGAACTAAGAAGCATGAATGGGAAAAAGAAGGAAAACAAATTGTAACCTCAAGTGAGTAAAGTGTGGGGCCACCTGGTAAAATATGATATGGACAAAAAACAAGGGTGAGAATAAAGGTCAAAGTGTGTGTGTAACCATGAGCACCTGATTAGCATAATGAGTATGTGTCCAGGAGAAGTTCACCTCTATTTTTTGCTTTTCATCAAATAAAACAAGGACTTTAATATTAAGAGTTTAATTCTTAGTGTTCACTGTAGATTTATTGAACTATGAGTCCCTTGGGAGGCCTGGTTAATTTATTTCATATGAAACAGGTATTTTCTGTATCAGAATGTATTGTATTTTATTCATTTTTGAATTGCTAAACTCTCCAGCCTTGCAACTTTCCCTTCCTAAGATTGGATAGATTCATGGAGTTACAAATAACAAAAGGATCCCAAACAAAATAATACTAAAATAGTTTATATTATGACTTTCTCTAAGCTGAAGACATAAGTGTTCCCTTTTTGAATACCTGAATAATTCAAGTAAAGAATTCTTTAAACTTTTCCAGTATTCATATCTAAGAACATAAAATATTTTCACAATACAAGTACATTTACCAAGAGCAAATGTTTAAACAAAAGAACCAGGGTTCTTAATGAAACACCCTCAGGAAAATGTTTAAACTTTGCCCTTAAGTTTACTTTGTTCACTAATAGGCTTCTATTTCGAGCAGAGAGTAGGAAGGGTAAGTTCAATGTGTTAATAAGAAAAAAGTAATAATATTTAATTAATTCTGGCTGAACACACATGGTTTAATATACTTGGCAATATCATTCCATCACATGATATGATAATTTAATGGAACTTTTTTATTTAAATTGCTGGCAAGTTTATGAAATTATAAAGCAAATAGGCCATGCACTTGGGTGTAATTGACTGTATAAATGTGTTTTATACTATACTGTTGGCAAATTAGCCAATCCCTGTCACAGAATCAATTATTATCTAGCTGAATTCCACAAACACAATAGCAGAAATATTGCATTTATACAAAAAAAAAAAAAAAAAAACCCACCACGATTGTTAATCTTACACTGTGCATCTTAAAGCAAGGCAATAAACATTTATACACTGGATAATCGTCTTCAGATAATGCCACTGCCAAATGATGCACATTTAAAGATTCCTTGTTGTTGGGAGACAGCCGTTGGGTTTTATTTGTGCTTGCCTCTCCGGATCATTGAAGAGGATAATGGAAGCTTCAGCAGTTCAAGTCAAGTAGGGGCTTAGGCATCTGACCTCCATTCAAGAGCTGCACGCTGCCCAAAGCCAGCAAAACATGGTACATGCCTACCTTGCTCAGGAGGCTTTAGAAATCCTAACAATGCCATGTATTTGAATAGAGCTCTTGCCTTCCAAGTGCTCTCATATACACTGTGTCTTGATACCTTTCAGAGTGAATGAATACCTGTGTTATGGATGACCTGAAGAAGAACTGCCTCATCAGTTTCTAGTCTAACTTAACAGGGGCACAGGGTATCTGAAACAGAAGGAGTAAAGGGCAGGCTCCCACATGCTTTCTTTCCTCTTCAGTTGCCTTAACAATATTCTCAACACAGGCTGCTGTAAACTGCTGGTTGGAAAAACTGTTCAGTGAGCTTCTTGGATTCTGAAATTGTCGAGGTTGCAAGCGGGCTCTTGAGATTACACTTTCAAAATGGAATCCGAGGAAGCAAAGGAATCTGATGAGGCAGCGTGTGCCTTTTCCTGGCTGTTCGTATTTAAGCTTTGTAAGAAGTGCGTGGGATTTATACTTTTTTTCCCATTTGTCTGATGAGAAAACTGAGACTTTAACAGTGTTAGAGAAATTTATCCAAGATTACACATACAGAGAGCGGCAGAGTCTGGATGCCCATCCCACATAGGCTGATTCAAATCCTTAGCTCTTTCTACTAAGATAAAAATCTAAACAGCAAGACCCTGTTCAAGTAGAAGATAAGAAACTAAATCTGAAGAAATCATGTCGGGGGGCTTAAAAGGGCACCCATTAGGCCTATGCTTTGCAAGAATATTTTTCTTCTTAGAGAGACTACATTCTTTTTTTCCCTTTCGTATTTCAGCAGGAAGTAGATTTCTTCGACTATCCAGCTGAAGCAAACTATCTCCTCTTTGTCTTTTTCATATTCACTTGAATACATTTTATCACATGGCACTGATTTTATGAGAGGGGTTTCCTCCTTGTTTTAAGCATTTGGACGGTCCTTTCTTCTGGAAGATTTCTTCTCCCTAAGGTTTTCTATTTTGTTGTTTTTAGGATGTTGGCCCCCATTTGAATTAGTTTCTCCTCCACTCCATTTTCTTTCTTCTCTTTATCCTTTGAATTTCTTCTGAGCCTTACACTCTCTACTTTTATAGTACTCAAGCCATACTGGAGAAATTGGATTCCCAGCAATTTGCTTCACAGGCACCGAGGTGGAGGGATGACAAAGGGAGAAGAAAACCTTGCACTGAAATGTTGGATTCTCATTTCTGTTTGGCTCTGTGTATATGATTTCAACTCATATTTGACCATAGTGAAAATCATCATATAAATCAGCCTGGCCGCCAAGCTACAACTATATTTAGCATAAGAGAATGCATTTTTAAAAACTTAATAGCTTTTACCATGAGATTCACCCATCTTTAGGGTAGCCAAAGAGTCGATAAGCTCTTAAAAATCTGCAGAGGTCTTTCTTTACAAGATATTTTAGAAAATAGATACTTGTTGAATGGCAGTATCACTTTCCATTCCTTGCTTCGGGAAGAAATGGGAAGCTCTGGGGGGTGGCTGTAACTTTTATAATAAAACAGAGGTAGCTCTAAAGAAACTTCACAACAACCACAGATGATGAAACAGATTTTTTTTAGAATAGACATTAATTTAAAGGTTGATATCAAACTTACATCAACTGTAAACTTAATTTCTACACCCTTCCAAATTCCCTTTTTACAACCACTGAATGAAAGTGAATTTTTTTCCATTTATCTTGCCCCCAACCTATAAAACATTAAAATATGGTGAAAAGAAGACTTACAAGTTTTACCACTTCATAGACCAACATTTCTGATTTGGAAAAGAGAGCGACAATCATTCCTCCCTGAAATACTGAGGAGAGCTATGGTGATGTGGATTAAAGGCTAGGTCAACCACAGAACTTTCTTGTCTTTTTCTTGGTGACATAATTCAGACATTCTTTCAACAAATGTTTGTTGATTTATTAAGGATCTTCAAGATGTGAAGCATTCAGATCCTGCAACAATGTTTTTAACTGAGACACTGTCTTGATAAGTGACAGAATGTCCAATCCCCAAATCTATGTGTGTGTGTGTGTGTATGTGTGGACCTACATACTTTTACCTCCAACTGCCTGCTAGAAATCTTCAACTGGATATTCCAAAGTCATTCCAGTGACAACTCCAAAGGTACAAAATATCCACAATCTCTCTAAAACTGGCTCCCTTTTTTCCATCCCCTACTTGGAGAAACACAGCTATATGATCTAGAAATTTGTCTAATTTAGTGATAGTAGTCAAGACCCAGTCTACAAATTTAATAGTTATCTTGAACCCCCTTGCATAAATCAAAGAACCACCAATCAATGAGTCCTGAAGTCTGACCCATACTGCTTCAGAAATACCTCTTCCCTCTCAATTTCACTACCTTTAGTTCCGAAATTTATTATTTCTACCTAGCAAGGTAAGCAGTCTGACACTTTCCCAATTCATTTTCCACAAGGTCACTTAAATTTTTACTGAAAAAATTAATCTTACATGTCATTATGCTTCAAACCCTTATGACGTCCCCATCTCTGACAGGATAAAGTTCCAGCTACTCAGCATGAGAACAAGGTCCCCTACGACCTTGTCCCCTGGGGTTCTCCCCTTTTGTCCCCAACACACATCCATCCTCAAGTTGATTCCACCACACTTAACTTGATTTCAAGCTTGGAAATAAGACTCTCACATATTTCTGTAACTATGAGTGTAATTATTATTATTATTTTTTTTTTACAAATGAATCTCTATGGGCCCCAAACTACTCCTGTATTATTAAGTGTAGCTAACAAAGTTAAATACTTTATGTGGATGTTGTGAAGATTAAAGTAAGCTAGTACAAGAAAAGTACTTGGACAGGCTATGTCACATGGTAAGTTTGCAACAAAAACTAGCTATGCTTGTTGTTATGATGCGAGCACTGCTTCTAGTCCAGGAAGCTTTTGTTCCTCTCATTCCTAAAGACCATCCTCTCTGGGAAGCTCTCTGTGACTTGGCAGACAGAGTCACTACTTCCCTATATACCTACAGTCCTTTGTTCATTTATCTAATGGAGACTTACCTGATTTAAAATTATATATTGGTTTGAGTGTGTGTTTCTTCCATTAAAATTTAATATATGAAGGGCAGACACAAGGTCTTATCCCTTTTTAGACACCCCTCAGAAAGCTAGCCAAGTGCCAGCCATTTAGCATGGGCACAATAAAAGATTGTTGATTGAATGCAAGAAATATGCAACATGACATTGGAAAACCAAGAGACTTCTCTGTGATCCATCTAAGAACCTAAGGGGTCTTTAGAAATTTAAAAAAATCCTAGCTATCTATTTCTACCTCAAATAGATTTTATTCTAGGATGTTGAACAGTGTAAAGCTTTGTTCTTGGGCATCTTTCTCAAGCTGAGAGGGGCTGTTGGTCCAGTCCATTGTTTTCCATATTATACTTTTGAGAAAAATAGAATGGGTGGGGCAGAAATATTTTATCTTGCCCTATCTTACATATATTTTCTGAGTTTGATGGATAGTATATCTCTGCTGGTAAAATTCAGAAAACATTTCATTCATTTACTGTGATTCATGCCAGAGAACTGCCAAAAGAGTATAGATATGAATCAAAAAATGTTGTGATTCATTTTTCCCCATATAGAAGTAATTATCTATGCCAATGAGATTCTCCCAAAGGGACAGCATGATATTTAAAACAGGAGAATTTATAGCTCTCACACATATTTGCATCTTTTTAAAAGTTGATAATATTTTGAAAAGAATTGTGTGGAATATATGGATGCCCTCAGGCCTAGGGAGTCCCAGTGAATCTTGCCATATATCACATGCTGTGGAGAACGCCAACTTGTCTGGAGGTCCTGAGCTCAATCAAGGGGTACGGAATATTAACTTCTTGAAGGGGTAGTCCTTATGAGCACATACAAAGGCGCTGACACCCTAGGCCTCCTCCAGGACCTTTTCTCAAGTGCATTTTTGTACTTCCCCAGGGTCAGAAGGAAGGAGGATTCAGGCAGAATGATTGATGATTTGGGAACCATTGAATGAGAACGCGTCACTCTTTCTCCCCTTGGCAGTCAACACTGAACCTGGTTTTCTGTCTTCTGTAACCCATGAAAATAAGACTTTCTAAGTTTCAGTAGAGGCTGCTGAATAGCTTCCTTCAGAAACCACAGCTGACTTGCCCAAATAAGAACCAGAAGAGGCATGTGCTAGATCATGAGGACTCATAATTTACATAGATTTTTTTCACAGTTGAACACTAAGATGAAAACGGGTGATTTATATGCTGTGCACCAGAAATAGACCCATTGTAAACTGACTTTACTTCAATTTAAAAAATTAGTTAAAAAAATAAAAATGGGTGATTTAAACACTGGCCCACTCAAGGTAGCTTTTACTATGTCACTTGGGTCAGAAAATGGTTCCATTCCAGCTGTTTGGGGAGGTTTTAATTAGTTCAATTCTTAGGCCCTTCCACCTCTCCCTCTCTAGCCAAAGGACCCCAAATTTGAAGGGCTTGTCAAGTAATTATCAGTTTATTTCAACAAGGTCCTGTATCTTAGTGCTTCTCAAATTTGAATATGCAGGTAAATCTGTGAATCTTTGTTGAAAGATTCAACAGATTTGAGTTGGGGTCTGTATCCTTAACAAGCTCCCAGGTACTGCTCCTGGTCTACAGATCAAACCTTGAGTTTCAATGGTCTAGATGCAACCTTATACCTGGGCAGATCCTTTATGCATCTTGGAGTTCCTCAACCATGCCATATGCAGGAAAAATTAGAGAGTTTAGGACAGTAGAGTAGGGCAACATTTTGAAAAGAAAAAAGTCCTTTGAAAATCATTTAGAATTGGAGGGGCTCAGAACTGAGAGATAATGTGTCTTCTGGTCTCTTTATTTTATAGATGAACAAAGGCCTAGGGCTGCCCATATTTTTAGCATTTTTCAGCATCACCTCAGCACTTCAAGAATAAGGAAAGGGTTTATTAGAAGCTTAATTTTACATTTCTCAAACTGAAGTCCATGCTGGTGCTATAATGGGGTGATCTTTAAACTCCTTAGGACAATCCAAGTGATGTGCTAACCACCCATTTGCTGGGGGCCTGCAGAGACTGCTGTTGGGGTCTCATCCAGTTCCTTTTCCCCGGTTGCTCTGAGTGTAGGCTGATGGAATGTCTCTGGGTCAAGTGGGAACTTCCTGGCCTGGGAGGCCACCAACCCCTATCTCCCATCCCCACGCCCTCCACCCCCAGACCTAGACAGATGACTAGATCACCCTGGGATACCAAGCACCCGCTTCAAGGAGGGCTCAACTCTGTAGCATGACTCCTGCTCCAGGGTGCCCTCTTTGGTCAGGCTGGGGATCTCCATCTGAGGTCACCCCTTAGCTTGGTCCCTTCTGCTGACACACCTGCTTCCTTCACTCCCCTAATCTGACAGCACTTCCCGAATAAATCACTTAGATGCAGAGCCTCCAAGGAGCTGATCTAAATAGGTTATGTCATGACTCTTCTCTACCAAAATCAAGAAATGGCATTTAATTCTGAGAAATGTCATTGGGTTCTGGAAAGAAAAGGAAAGGGAAGGGAAGGGAAGAAAAGGAGAGGAAAGGAAAAGAAAAAAACAAGACTCATCTAAATGACAGAAAATGACCCTGTGGTATGGTGGTAATAACTGTTTCTTCACTTACCCTCACTCTATTTGTAGTTTAGAATACAGTAACTTGCTCAACGTAGCAGAAGGAATTATCGATGCTGATTTTTTGCTAAAGTCAGATGTGATGTGATCGCTCCCCTACTAGGAGTATCGGCTAGGAAAGCTGATGCTATCACGGCTTCAGCCAGAGCCACAGTCATGTCTGTTCCCCTTGTGAAATCGGCGAAAAGCCAACCCTCATGTGAGCAGGGCTCAGCATGGACTGTCCAGGTTCATAGAGATGAGCTGAGTTCCTATCGCCAAGTTGAGGCAATCACCTCCTTTCTTTATCTTGTCTTTGAATGAATAGGGGAGTTAGAGCTAAAATGTTGTTCAAGGAGGTATATAAATAAGTTGGCATAATTAGGTGTCATAATTAGGTGCCCATTGCTGTTCCAGACACATTTACATAATTGTCAGTGTGGCAATGAAAATAATTGTTTGTCAGGATTGCTTCTGTTAAGGCTGATAGTTCCTTACTAGTATAGTTTGTTCTAAGTGGTTGTTTAGAAAATATTTTTAAACTCTGATGGTGGAGTCATTGTACACAGACTTAAATATTGGTTCATTTTTCAGAAATAAAACAAAAGGCAAATAACTCATATTCACCCAGAAGCGGAAACCTTAGCCATAAGCAGAACTGAGCAAAATGAAAGTTTTTACACAAATATATATGTACATACATGCACGTGAAGAACTGTATACATATATTTAAACAAAGTTTGCTCTAAATTTCAACTTTCAAAGTCTAGAACTCTCGAGCATTAAATTGCACTCCTTATTAATGAGTAACTGTCCAAGTTCAGCTGAAATACAGAGTTGAAAAGAAACTCGCATGCTTCTGTCTGAGAAAGGAAGGTAGGGCAGAGATGTGCTTGTGGCTCAGAGTCCTTTATCAATCGCCTGTCTTGGAGTCTAGACTTTCTGAAATACTCTCTGTAGTACTTTTTCTCCAGACGTCCCTCATGCCCTTCAAGTCTTTGCTCAGTTATCACCTTCTCAGAAGGTCCTTGTTTGGCCACCCGTTTTAATAATTGTGCCCCCTCCTCACACACACACATACACACACACACACACACACACACACACACACACACACACACACACACACATCTTGCCTTGCTTTACTTTTGTCTGTTCTCCACAGCGCTAATCACCTTCTAAGAGTCTAGATGATTTACTGTTTCACCATGCTTACCGCTTATCATCTGTCTCTCCACTCTAGAAAGTTAAGTTTTACGGGTCAGAGATCACTGCCTTAAAAACAAACAAAACAAAACCAACAAATGAAAAACTATGGTAAAACACAACTAAAAGGGTCATTTGTCTTCACTGTTTTAGATTCTACATGTAAGTCACATCATGTGATATTTGTCTCTGTCTGACTTAACTTCACTTAGTATGATCATCTCCAGGTCCATCCATGTTGCTGCAAATGACATTATTTCATTTTTTTTAACAGTTGAATATTTCATTGTGTGTGTGTGTGCGGTATGTAAATATATATATACCACAACTTCTTTAGCCAGTCATCTGTTGATGGACATTTAGGTTGTTTCCATGTCTTGGTTGTTGTAAATAGTGCTGCTATGAACATTGCATCTTTTCGAATTAGAGTTCCCTCCAGATATATTCCCAGGAGTGGGATTGCTGGATCATAGGGTAACTCTTATTTACAAAACAGAAACAGACTCACAGACATAGAAAACAAATTTATGGTTACCAAAAGGGGAAAATGGGGAAGGGGTAAATCAGAATTTTGGGATTATCAGATACAAACTACTAATATATAAAATAGATAAAGAACAAGGTCCTACTGTATAGCACAGAGAGCTATATTCAGAATTGTTTAATAACATATAATGAAAAAATACATACACATATATGTATGTATGACTGAATCTCTGTGCTATATACCAGAAATACAACATCATAAATCAACTATAGTTCAATAAAAACAAAGACAAACAAAAACCAAAAAAAAAAAAAAAAAAAACCAAAACAAAACAACAACTAAAAGGAATTTGTTGGTTCACATATAAGTTGTAATAGTCGATTGCAGCCACGGCTGTGACCAGGGGTTCACATACTATCCTGCAACCATCCTGTTTCTTTCTTCATCTTTCTGCTTTACTTTCCCCCTTCATTCTAAGGCAGATTCTTCCATGCAGTGGCATCTCTAGCAACTCCAGGTTGCTTTCTACCAGCTGAGAAGGAGCAAAGTAAAGAGGATGCCACCCTTTCAATAGTTCCAACACAAGACTGAAGACTGGTTTTCAGTGTCCACTCCTGATCCAATCATGTGTCACATACACTCCGGACCCACGCCCATGCCCGAGGCTGGGAGTAAGCTACCCTCCACCTGGACCACGAGGTCTGGGATTGAGAGTAGCTCAATTTCCCAAATGGAAAATCAAGGTTATACAAGACTTTTGAATTTGTCATTTATACTCCTCTACTGAAAACATCAGTAATTTGTAATTTAAATATTTCAGGATATTTTGATGCTGAGTTTTGATGCTTGTCCCTTAGGAATGATCATATGGGTCTCTGAATGCCCTGATACACATTTCCTTCCCGACTGAACAAATTATGACAGCCATGAAGAATTCACACCATCGTTTCCAATAGAAGAACTGAGTTCTAACCCATCTTCCAGGCCACAGACTGACTTCAAGGTGCTTCAAATTATTCTCAAGGATTTGCCCAAAACTTACTCCTGATTCCACAGCTGCCAGACCTAGACTTCCCCGGCACTTAACTCCATCACATGAATAATCTTTGTGTTACAAAAGCTGTTCCTTCTATTAAGTAAAATGGGTGTAGCTCTTTCCTTCTGACTGTCCTGTTCTACTACAAGTAATACTTAATGCCTCTCCTGCTTATAAAATTATTTAACCTTTAGGTAGACAGTTATGTCTCCCCTCAGCCTCCTTCGACTGGAATAAATATCCCATGTTCTTAGCTTCCCCTCACAGGTCTTGTTTTCCAAATCTTTTATCATTTTTTGTTGGTCTCCTCTGAGCTACCTAGAGCCCAAGGTCTTTAAAAATACGGTGTCTCCTATCCTCACCTGAGCAGAACCATTTTCCCACAGAGCAGAATTAATTGTTTTGTCAAAGGAATTTTTTTGGGGGGGGTGCCATTGGATAAAGCCTCTTTTCTCACCCACAGGTGGGTTACTTGATTGCTTAACTGGTATTCCCCGGTTTTACAACCATTTGGAAATTTACCAATGTCATCAACAAACCCCTGCACAGATGCACAAAAACAGAATGAAGCAATTATTTAGAAGAACATAAAACTAATTGTTAGGGAAAAAAAAAAAAAACCAAAACAGCAGCCCTCCAAGTCAATCCAGTTGTTAACCCTGACCTGCTTTCAGCAGGAAGTTTGCATGTAAAGATGAGCGTAGAATCTGCAGGTGTGAACACCACTTGATACAGAATTTAGGTTAAAAGGAATTCAACATAAGCTATGTGTTTTGCTGCTTGACTCTGTTCATTAAAAAAAAAAAATTCTTCCATTATATATCAGCAGGCCTTTCAGAAAATGTGAATATACACGCTTTTCAAAACCACAATAGACACCGACATATTAGAAAATTGCACAAGGGAGAAAAAATCCCAGCTGACACCCAATCATGAGTCAGAGGAGTCTACCTGTCACTTGATAATTAATGTGCTGATTATATTTTCATTGTTACAGATATGCCACAATGTTATATAGTTTCCTTGTGAAAAGATGTCATTGAAGACACAGCACACTCCAGAATGCATGCATAACACCATTATCCTTTCTAAGAGCGTGATGCAACACAGTGATTACACAAACACACACATTCTGGAACATACTGTTAGACCGAACAACCAGGCTTCTTTAATGAAACTTCAAACCTTGGTGTGATATCAATCTGCCAAAGAAAGTAGTCCCTTTGCAGGGGATGTAAGCAAACTCAGCTGCTTCTCGTTTAAACTTCCAGTTTCCTGTTCCATAATCAATCAAGCTGCTGCGATTATCTATGTGACAGATGTTAAACGGAGAGATGTTTAATTCTCCCAAGGTGTTATTATATACTTATTTTATGTTCATTTGTTTTCGCTCATTTAAATGCTTCATTGAAATGAAATTTCCTCGATGGCTGTCTTGGGTTGTGAGAACTCCACATCTCCTTCCTAAAGAAGCCTTCCCCAAACTAAAAAAAAAATAAAAATAAAAAAAAAAAAAAAAAAAGGAGAGAGCGAGAGCATTTTACCATCGTATAAAAATAAATCCTTTTTGCTTTGTGCCTGCTTTTCTAGATAATGATTACATCCACCTTTCCCAAGAAGTTCTGCCAATATAAGGTCCATGAGATAATCTGTGACCAAAGGGTCCTCGGATCAAACGTGGCTGGAAGCCCTGTGCGGTTGTAGGTCCCTCTTGGAGGATGCACATATGTACAGACAACTAGTAAGGGCTTTGAAAAGTCCCAGACTAAAGAAACCTGTTTGAGGCAGTACTCCCCAACATTTTCCGACTCTACCTGCTTTTACTCCCACGCAGCTCCTATTGAAGTTTCTGGGAAACCACTTGGAATGGTGTAGGGTATTGGTTTGCAACAAGATTCCATCCAGTGATACTTTCTCTGTCCATTTTCAGATAGAGTCTTCTATGTCTGAGGAAGTGGATCAGGGGTGTTTCCTTAATTTATGGACTTGTGTAAAAACGGAAAACAGATAAGATGGAAGGACACTCACCTGAGCTTCGGAAATAGGAAGAGGCAGTGCCAGTGCTGATTTCTGGAGGGAAAAGCAGCCAATACTTAGTTATTAAACACCTGCTATACTTTAGGCACCCTTTCATATTCGATGTACATACATTCGTTTATTCATTCAACAAACATTTATGGAGAGACTATTATTCTAGGAGCTGGGAATCAGTCCCAAGTAAGATAAATTCCCCATTCTGAAAATACTCAGATGATCATGTTGAATCTTCAAGAGCTAAGAACTTGTATCTTCACTCTACAGATGAGAAAATTGAAGCTCACAGACTTCAAAGAAATTGCCTGAGGTCACAGAGATGGCAAGATGTCTGGAAACTCACAGCAGAGCCCCTCCCGAGGCTCCCATCCAGGTCAGACCTGTGTGCTGGGCTTTGCTGCTGGGGAGATCTGTCTGCAGAGACCCAGAGGAGATGAGCTCAGGGGATGCGAACTGGGAGACAGTTCATCAAAGGTATTGTCCTCCAGATACTTTATGACCTGTTACACACCTTCCTTACCAATCGCTTATAATAATAAGAGTCAAGCCTGAAGACATATTTATGCAGGTAAATAACACTCCTTTCCTTTCAAGGCACTTTTGCATCAGCATTCTTAGTAAATGCTTTCATTCTTGGTTTCCAACCTAACTTTATGGGGAAACTTAATCTATATATTTACAAATCACTCCCTGACAGTGAGCCTCAAACCCATCCTTAAGTTTGCATAACCTCTCATTCTGCCTCTAACAGCCAAGAATATGCTGTATTCAGATGTTCTTCTGCGCCCCGATGGCTCTCATGCAGGATAGGTGTGAAGTCTAGGTCTGAAGCTCTGCTTTTCTACTTACTTAGAGAGTACGAAAAAGTCAGACAGCTTTTCCCTCCCCTCCCAGTCCCCACTGCTTCCTTGTGTGAATGATGCTCTTTCCAAAGTGGCTCCCAGGAAGGGATTTTAAAGGTGTTCAGGCAGCACAGACTCCTTTCTGGGGTCTCGGCTCTCACGGGCGATGTGTCCTCCCCACCCTCTCTGGGTTTTGTTGAGGAAACGGTCTTTCAGCACCTGTAGAGGACTCTCCCGGGGAATCTCTCCACATCCTCGGCTTTAACACCAGCCTGGATGCTGTTGACTCCTGAGTTTCCGGGCCGGCATTTCTTTCTGAACCCCAAACCCCTTGTGTCGAGCAGCTGACCTGGCATTGCCATCTAGATGTCACGCAGGCACCCCAAACCGGCTCCTGCTCAGCCGTCCCTGCCTGAGGGCCACTCTGTGACTTGGCCACTGTCTCAGTCTTGCCTTTGCCAGGAGGGGAAGCTGTGTGAATACCTACAGCTCTGTCTGTTCGGATCATGACATTTCATCGTCCTCTAAGTCATTAGTGTGCTTGTGGTTTTTCCAATGGTTCCGTTTTCTGTCAGTGATCATTTTGAGACAGCTACAAAGTCTTACCTGCTTTCTCGTTCCCGAAACTTAGCAAGTGCCAGACGCACTGAGTGTCAAGTGAATAACTGCCTGCATGAATCTATAAATAAATAAAGTGGGAATAAAGGTAAAAAAATGACTGATAATCACTATGAGCTCCATCTATTTGATAAGAACATTTATCTTTTAAGAGACTTATAAAGTAGTAACACCCTACCAGTATCTTTCTTCTCTTTGTTCAGCAATAGTTTCAAACATCTTTTTTTTTTTTTTTCTGGTTAGCGGAGGTACTGGGGATTGAACCCAGGATGTCAGGCATGCCAAGCACGCGCTCTACCACTGAGCCATACCTCCCACTCCCCCATAGGTCTTTATATCTAAAACACAATAAAGAATGTGGGAATTTGTCTAGTAAGAAAAAAATGGTTTTAAGCCAATACTTATGATGTTTAAGACTCTGATTTTTTTAGGCAGTTGTAAGTTTTCATATCCCGGATGAAGAGGCAAAGATGCAGATGTTCAGGCTTATTCATGCATTTGTTCACTTTCTGTTACCTAGTCACAGGGTAGTTTGGGCTTGACATTAGAGACGAGGAAAGGCAGGATGGTGGGAGAACATTTCTCTAAGTTCAGCAGCCATCCCGCGCGCACCTTTGGGTCTAGAATTGCTTGACCCAACGCTTCCTGTGTTCCCTTTAGCTTACTGGCTTCCGTTGACTTTAGAGAACACAGAGTCTATGGCTGTTCATCAAGTCCATACAAAAATAATTCTGGGATGATAAGAAAGGGTCCCTGTTTTGAGCTTCACTTGACTTGTCCTCCAAGGCAGATGCTTATCTGCATCTTAAACACGCTAATGTCCACAAAGAACCCCCTTCTTCTTAGAACAGAGTGATGAGGCTGTAGCCAAATTTCCCAAGTTTATCCATATGTCAATGGAAAAAATCACAATCCTTCTGTTCCTTAAGATATTATCTGTCTTCTTACAATCCATTCAGTACACAAACAGGGGGCTTCCACAACGTCTCCTGTGATGCTGTCCATACTTGCCTTTCTGACAATGGAAAAAGAACTCAGTATCTTACTTCACTTTTTAAACATAAGAGCTTCGGAAAGCTCTTATGTTTAAATGACAGCCTATCCGCTGCATAAAATGGAAAACATCATGCAAGTTATTTAAAAATGGGGACAGGGATCGTCCACTCTAGAGAAGAAGCATGTTTTCTCTGATAGTAGGGAGCGTAATGTATAAATGGGCTTTGGCTTCATAAATAATAATAGCAAACACACAGTGGCATCTCTTAGGTGCCAAGTTCTCTAAATGTGTTACATAAATTAACACATTTTACCTTGACAACCACCTTCTGAAGTAGGTACTATTCGTTAGCCCTTTTATAGTTGAGACTGACCACTGGACTTGTGCTCAGGACCAAGAGCACACAGGTGGCAGGACCAGAATTTTGAGCCCAGCAGTCAGATTCCAAAGTCTGTGCTCTTACTCTAAACCAATCCAGTCACAACCTGGGCCAACGAAACCCTGGAAAACCTTAGTTTACCAGGTACAGGGTTATGTAGGAATTAAATGAGTGTTGAATGAAAAACCCTTTGGGGAATTCCAGGCATCAGGTGAGATCCCCTTAAATGTAGCCACTAAATGGCAGGACTTTGGGTTGCATGAAGGAAAACCAACAATGAAAAAGAAATCACCCAAGGCTGGACAGTAATGATGGGGAGATTTGACCTTCCCTAGACCTGAAGGTACAGGGAGCAGTTTCTAGAAGCCTCTGTTCTAGAGGGCTGCCTGATAAGCGCTATGTCTTCAGAGGAGGAATCGTCACTGCCAACACAAGGCAGGGAAGGGACCCGAGTAAGGAACACCTAGACCCCCACCTCTCCCCATTCTCCCTGCTCCTGCTGGAGCCGCCTAGTGGCCACCACCAAAAGGAAGTCCCATCTCAAGGGAATCTGCTTGATGAGCTCCACAGCCTTCTGGTACATGGCTCCTGGGTTCTGCCGTTGCTTCCATTAAGAAAATGTGTGTTTACGTACGGTCTGCCTGGTTCTGCAGAAAAACGTGCTATAAACAGAATTGTAAGTCAGGCATTGGAGACAATTTCTGGGCTAAGGGTGAATTTTTCTGACCATCCGTAGGTGATTCATTCCTTTTACTGTGCCACGGGTGAAAGTTGGATGTATTTACTTATTCTTATTTATGTAACAAACACTTTCAAAAGCTTGCCTTGTACTAGGCATGTTCTAAATGCTCAAATATTAGCTCATTTAATTCAATCCTGGTAAGGACTCTATGAGATAGATGCTTTTTAATCCCCATTTTACTGATGAAGGAATTTAAGCAAGATGTTAAACCCAAGGTCACAGAGCAATAATTAACAGAGCCTGGATTTGAACCCAGGCAGACTGCTTCCAGAGAAAAAGCAATTAGCAAGAGCATTACCTACCACCTACTTCTTACACCTGTTGTTGAGAACATTCCACTTTCTTTAAAGTAACTTTATCTGTTGCAAAATCGTTTTTCAGAGGAGCTTTAAAATGGACAGTGTGAACCTGGACAAACAGGCAGGAAAAAAGAGACTTTTTTTTTTTTTATTTAAAAAAACAATCAGGAAAGTATGAACACATACTGCGTACTAGGTGAAAATAAGAAATGATGGCAATCTTTTTCAACGTGATAATGTTTAAAAAATTCTTGCCTCTTGGAGAAATGTTGACGTTTTCATGGGGGAAGGAATGCGATGCTGGGATTTGAAGAGTGAGGAGACAGATTAAACAAGAATGGTGAAATGCTGATCGTTGTTGAAGCTGGGTAGTGGGCACCCGTGATTCCTTGCGCTATTCTCACAATTTTTGTGTGTGCTTACAATTTTTCTTCATTAATTTTTAAAGATACCATCAATTCCTCCAGGGATATTTTAAGGAAGGAGATAAAAAAAGAGAGAACTTCTTAAGTTTAATAAGATAATACTTTTGATAGTAATTACCAGAAAACATAATAAATTCCATGGGCCTTTAACATACAGAGGCTTGAAACATGTCTGGAGTGTGAAGCCATATTTCTTCTTCAATCCTAAAGTGCAATACGTTCTTTCTCAGGTTCATGCCCCTCTATCTATTAGAGACTTTTCTTGAAATTTGCCCCCCTCTCCATCCTACGTGACCCCCACAGCATCACCACCTATTTCAACAAAATGCTTCTTGCCTGGCTAGAGTCACCACACCTGTTAATGCTCATTTCCTTCCACTAACCTTTCCAGATGGGTCATTCAGGGCTCACGTATCTGTCTTACTCACTGTATGGTCTTGGGGGAAGAAGTTGGGTTTTGAAGTTTGTATATTTTTGTTGGCTTAGTTCCCAAGACATGGAAAAGCTAAATAAATGATTTTCAAGTGAATACACTGAACTGTTTATTTAAGCCTTGCTAAAATACCTATGATGCTGAGCAAAGTTAAATTCTTTCAGCCAAATTTACCAACATCCCCTGCCACCAGTCATCCAATGTTCTGTCTTCTTGCTTCTCTATGTTCATCAAAGATGATTTGACAGAGGAGGTTGAATATCTTCCTGATGTTACAAATATAGGCTCCTTGAAAAGTACTACCCATGCCAGAGATGTGAGCTAGTTAATCGCACGGTTTTTGATTTTTGTTTGACTTAAGAAAATCATAGAATTTAGAGCTGGAGGGGCCATAGAATAATCTAATCCTAATCTTTCATTTTGTAGCAAGTATATGGAGATACAGGGAGGTTAACTGACTTGCTCAAATTTATACCAAGGCTCAACTTTAGTCTTTTTCCGTAGAATGCCAATGCTGATTCTACATTTTGCACTTAGAAGGTCAATGCCTTGGCCTGCTTTTCAGTACCTGTGGTTTACGTAATTTTGATGATGGTTCTTAAGAAAAAGAACACAAAGTTACAAACACAGAGTTGAGTACAAACATGCGTATTCATTAAGAACAAGAAACTACTCATGATATAACCTTTGAAAATACTGAAAATACCACAAATGCCGGAAAGTAACAGTATTTGTATAAATTAACTGCCTAATTCACTCAGTTATTTGGGGTTATTACATTGGTGGTCTTAAAAGAGTCCTTTCTAATAATATGACATGCTAGGAGTTCTTTAATTAAAAATAAAGTTTGAGGTTGGTACATAAGTCTGTATTAGAAGAATATTTAATGTCTCAAAGTTGTAAAGATATTACCTCTGGTAATTTCTGCCAATTACAACAGACATGTCTAGCTAAGAAAAGTGATCAAGCAAGTAGTCATTCATCCAACACATTCATGAAGTCCCTGCTGGATGGCAGTCACTGTGTTGGGCAGTAGGGATGTAAAGATGAGTAAAGCCTTCTCTTACCTCTTGAGCCCCAGTCTACTGCAAGAGATAGGCAAATAAAGAATCAGAATTTAATGTCGTAACTACTATAGTAGGCATGTGGAAAAAGAGGATGAGAGGAGAGGTGACTGACTCTTTTGAGCAGTTATCTGGTGGAGAAGGATTCACAGAGGAGGTAATTTGGAGGTGAGTCTTGAAGAATGTATAAACTGAGGAGGAAATTATAGGGACAGTTATAGGGAAAAGAGCCGAGAAAGGGGATGCTATGGCTCGTTAAGGGCTGGAGCAGGACACGTCGGGAAAGCAGTGTCAGGGGGCAGGGCTGGAAAGATGGGAAAGGACGGGTGAAGAGGTGGCATGTAGGGTGTGCTGAACATCTTGAACAGTAACAAAGAGGTGATGAGAAGCCCTGTGTCTTAGGCTGCTGTAACAGAATACCATAAAATGGGTGGCTTACACGTTTATTTCTCATAGTTCTGGAGGCTGGTCAAGGTGCTAAGCAGATCCAATATTTGTTGGGGGTCCTCTTGTATTTGGTGAGGGTCTTCTTCCTGGTTTGCAGACAGTTGTCTTCTTGTGTCTTCATATAGCAGAGAAGAGAGCGTATGCAAGAGAGAGAGGGAGAGAGAGGAAAAGCAAGTGCTCTGTGTCTCTTCTTCTTTAAAACATTTTTAACTTTTAAAATCATTTATTTATTTATTTATTGTTAATGGAGGCACTGGGGATTGAACCCAGGACCTCGTGCATGCCAGGCATGTGATCTACCACTAAGCTATACTTTCACCCATGTGTCTCTTCTTATAAGGGCACTCATCTCCTTCTTAGGGGATCTGCCCTCATGACCTAATTACCTTCCAAGGGCTCCAACTCCTCAGACCATTGCATCGGGGGTAGGATTTCAACAGTTGAGTTTGATGGAGATGCAAATGTTCAGTCTGTGGGATTCTTGCAGAATTTTAAGCCGGTAAGCAACATGACCTTGCTACTTGTAGGGAGGATTGCCTAGGAAGAGGAGAGGGGAGCGTGTCACTCAGAAGATAACCATGAGGCACATCCAGTAATGACACCTGAGTACCTTAAGATACTTCATTACTTACTATGCTCCCTATTGTCTAAATATGTTTGTAAAAATATTTCAACTTTTTCATGTTTCATAAACTTCAGTCCTCTCTTAACCCGTGTGTAAAGTTGTTAAGTTTCATGTGTGGATAACTTCACTCTTACAGTAAGCTCTCTTGCTACGAAGATTTCAAAATCTGTATGGCTTTTCTCTCCCTTCATGTTTTCTGACTTGTCCTAAACTGCCTTTTAAAAGAGGGTACCTGTCCACTAGCACCCCACTTCTGCTTCTCTAATCCAGTACTACTCCCACAGGTAAATAGTTCTTCAAGCATTTCTCAAAGGCACTAACTTCCCTGCACTATCCAACATGGTAATCACTAGCTACACGTGGTTATTTACATCAAAACTGAAATTAAATACATTGAAAATTCAGTTGCTCAACGGCACTAGCATTTCAAGTGGATCATTTCCAGTGTTCAGTAGCCGCATGTGGCTAGGGGCTAATGTATTGAATAGCTCAGACATAGAAAGATGCATCATTCCAGAAAGTTTTACATTATTCTAGAAAGTTCTGTGAGACGGTTTAGGCTGGACCATTATCCTTCTTGATCTGTTTGAAACAATATAACTATTCATTCAGGATGCTAATGAGACTTTTCTCTATAATTCTCTTCATTAAAAACACACTCCACAAAGAATTTTCAGATAAATTGTCCATGATGTTTAGCATGTAATTTTGATGTTATCATGAAAATAGTGACATTTGTAATATTTAGGAAACAATTTGGGGTCCAGTTAGCAGAGGTTGCCAATATTAAAAAGATCATGAAGATATAATGGTTCTCTCTGATAAGATGTCAAAGTGTCACCATTAGTTTTATAAGGGAAAAGATAGTTTGCAATACTAAATAGTCCACCTTGGTTGATTTGTCCCTGGTGAATAATAAATCCTCCCTGTTCGCTAACTCAGCCAGATGATGTACTTGATTGATTCTAGAGAATTTATAGTCTCTTTCTAAAAATGTATTACTGAGTGGATCAGTATATTCATAATCTCAGGATCCCAACAAACACTTACCCAGCCATGTCACAAGTGAATGAAGTGGCATCATTAATGTAAGCAGTAACTAGAGTTTCATGAGCATTCCCATAACTGCCATGACCACCAGTAAGTCCAAAAGTAGTTAACTCAAATAAAATAAAATAAAATAAAAAGATAAAAACCGTATCACAGCATCACCAACTCTGGGTACATTTAAAAAGCAAATCAATCTCCTTTCTGAAAAGACTACACACCGATAATTCATCCACCTAGAATATCCAAAAGAGAAATAGGTCATCATTGCAGCAAAAACAATAAGCATCGCACTGTTTGGAAGAATCAATAGTGTCATGATAAATGAAGTCCCCTCTTTTATTGCTGCAACGAGCCTCCTGTGACTGGGAAGTCCCAGCTGACTCTCCACCATCCCTCCTCCCCTACACACAGCCCCTAGGCTTCCCTCAGAGATTCTTCTAAAGCAAGACTCTGGGTCACAGAATTTACAAAACTCCTCCTAGATATGGCTACAGTCAGAAGTAAACTAGCCCCTCTGAAAGGGCACCCAATGTGGTGACTGATGGCTGGACCTTCGTCTCATTTTCAGCTGTGTTGGCTAAATTGTGCAGCCACCTACTTAGCAAGTGTGACGGACGCTCCGTGCTGGGAGAACTTGATGTCATTCCTGCTGACAAGGACACTCACAGACTACAGTCTTCTTGTGTCATTCGGTAGCACAACGAACAAAGGAGTGAATGGCCAGAATGTTCAAAGTTAACTACAAACAGGGAAAAGAAAGTTAATGTGACACACTGCAGTATTCTCTCTTAGCACGCAGTTGCAAGCTTTGAAAGTTCCGTTAAGTATCTCTTTTTTAAGATAAATACCTATTAAGTAATGTATATGCACAAGCTGAAGTGTTAAATGGTTTGTTGAAACCTATTAGAGTACACAAGATGATAAACATAAATTATAGCTAATATACTGCACCAGTGATTTTTAAACATAAAAATTACTGACACTGTAAAAACACACTTGAGTCATCGTAGCAGCATAATAGCACTAATCCATGTTTATCCAACCATGCACTTTTCAAAAACAACACAAACCTCTAATAAATGCTTTGGCTTCACCTTGACAACTTATATGGGTTATTGCCTCGTTCATGCCTGGATAACCATGTGTTATGACTTAAATGTTCTTTAATATCAATTTATGCCTTGAAGAAAAAAGATTGAATAACATAGTGTACATATGGTTCAATTTATTACAGCAAAACAATCATTTTAGTTTGAAGATATTTTCTCATGGTGCATATCATAGAAATCTTCTTCAATAGAGCTCTCAATAAACCAGATTTTTTATGTCACAATAAATGAAACTAAGGCAGCTAATTGTTGCTAAGATTCTAAATAGATGGGTCTATTTGGCTTCCTTGTCAATCAAGAAATACATTCCTTAACACTTGTATTTCTGGATTTTAATGTCTCTAATTGGATTTTACACTATCTGATTAATGAGGTAGTTTATAGGCTACTATAAAAAAAATTGATACTCAAAAAGTGAAGGAGGAAATTGTGGACTGTCAGCATTACTGAAGAGTCAAGAAGACACCAAGAATCACAGTGGTCACAAAAGCCAAAGGGGAGGAATGTGGGGATGAGGAGGTGAATTGTAGAAAGAGAATAAATCGAAATGGACTCTGGAAATATCAGAAGTGCTTCTGAAACAGTGGGCATGAGACTGTCCAAAGCAGACAGTATTTCCACCCCCCAAAACCCTTTTCCCTGCTCCCCGCATCCCCAGTTTCCAGGTCTTGTAAGTAGATACTATTTTTATCCCTGGGTGAACATTGGGGTTGGATCACACTGATTCTAAAGCCCAGTGTGGAAGGTGGGCTGGGTGGGAGAGCAGGTGACACGCACTCTCCAGACGTCTCCTTCCCAGAGAAGAGTTAGCCAGTTGAACCAACCGTTCTTCAAAGGAAGGGAGCTAGAACCAACCTATTCACATATGTCTCGTAATAAATCAGCAAACACTGCAGCGATTTAAAAATAACCCCCTTTAATTATTTGTTTTCTCATTCTCACTTTCTCTCTGCCAGTCAGCAATGTTATTTGAGAACTTACGGTGTGAAATTGAGGATAAGTAGGTGCCACTTTCAGGGTGGGGGCAGGGATGAAGCAGGCAGGCCAAAATGGATTATATTCTTGTTTGATAGGCATTTGCAGGGAAGGGTTGAGGAAGGAAGACTTCGCGAAGGGGGGGAGCGTTGGTGGCTGAATCTTGAAAGATGAATATGTTATTTGGAAAATAACCCATGATCCCATAGAGAGCCAACAACAACCAAAAAAGACATGTCTTTCCTGAAATGAAACATTTTTAATGAATCATCGATAATAAAATCTAGAGTCCCAGAGAATTTATCCAACAAATGTCAGGCATCGGAGAATGCTCCACACTCAACAAACTTACTCAGTTCCAAGTAGGGTTTCCCCGGGAGGCATGAGCCATAACTTCAATCACCTTCCACCCAAACACTAATTCTCCTTCCCTGTAGTGAACTCAGCTGCTCTGTAGGGTCTCCATAACCACTTGCTTGCTCTTACCAAGGCATGAATTAATTTTATATGTCAAATAGGTGAAAAATATTCTTGCAAACAGATACACTTTGCTAGGCATCGTAAACAAATCCAGTTACAAGCTGATTGATAAAACAACTAGTCAAACTGAACTTCTCTGTTTCCAAAACTTGACTGTTTTGTCCACCTAGCTCTCCAAGCTTTTGATTGCACTCACTTCTCCGTCTGCAACTCCTCTCTGTCTCATCTCTACGTCTTCAAATCCCACCTATTCCTTAAAGCAACAACCTCCTCTCTCTTCTACAAGGAAGAATCCCCTGACTGCCAATGGCTACAGGTTGCCCCTCTGGTTACTTTCAGCTCTCACAGCTCTTTTCCTGAACTTCTTCTCTTGAACTTACTGATTTTTATTCTACACTATTATTGTTTATGTTTGTGTTCACTGTCTTTCCTGGTAGACTCTAAACTCTAAGGGCAGGGAAGACCATTCCGTCTCTCCTCTGTGTCCTAGAATTGGGCACGCTTCCCTGCAGCATAAGCTTCAACTAGATTTCTTTAGTAAACATAATTGACTTGCCCATAATTTTGAGCCTTCCTCCTGTTAGTGCTATAGAAAGTGGCCATCATGAAGATTATACTCTTGCAAAATTATTAATGGAGAAATGGAAATACAGTTATTTCTTTTGTATTGCTATTACTATGTTTAAATAAAAGATAGCTGGCTTATAACCATGACGTCTTTCATTTTAGTTTTACTCTTAATCCATGCAAAGGGACTGAATCGTACACTTGTGTAACTCATAAATATGAGCATTTAAAACTCCAGAAAATATGCCTGTCTTGTCTATCCTTGAAAGTGTCATAGTGACAAGCTATACCAGGACATTGTCTCCTGACAGGCTAAGCCTGAGCGTGGAATGCACACTTGAGCTGTCTAATCCTTCTCCATTATCCATTAGCCCAGCACACATATTCTGGGATGAAACTCAAAGTCAATGACTGTTTATCATCATTTGCTCCTCCAAGAAATGATTTTACATTCAAGTCCAGATATTGTTCACCACAGCCGATCAGCATCCAGGTTTCCCCTGGAGCATCCTTAAGTGATTCCAGCTCAAGAAAACCCATCCCAGATTCCAAATGTAGAGGTCCTTGAGCAGTATCTGAGTAGACTACACAATCTGCCTTTATGAGCTCCCCCTGGGGGCATTTTCTGTAAAGGAAACAAACAACCTATGCAAATATACACAGTCATGTGAATACCACCTACTCTTATTGTAACAGAGAGTCACGTCAACTAGACCTGTTGCTTCTGTGAGGGCAGTATGGATGTGATCTGAAGTCAGTTTGCCACTGGGGATGGGGTGGAGGTGGATGACCTAGCAGTAATGGCGTCTTGGTTGTCATTTAGAAAATGACTGCCAGAATGTTCCTGGCTCACTTGATTAAAGAAATTATCCTTTCTCTGGAGCTACATGGATGGTTTTATGTGATAACAACAAAAAAAGAAGAGCATCCAGCAGATTAGAACAGCGACCTGGAAGACAAATCTCTCGGCTCTAACTTTGGCAATGCTGACAATTTGCTGGGCTGGTCTCTGAAAAGTATTTGCTCTAATGTTTTAGGGCATCATTTTCTCCCCTAACAGTAGAGGAATATCACAGTGGATATAATGTTTTCTGATTTTCTTAAAGACACATTTCAAACACAAAATTAGTGATTGGGCTCTCATAAAATTTTAAGGTCATCTTAAATAAAAGATTCTATCATCTTTTAGAATTGTGATTCCACATGCCCCAGAAATTGGCTTTTAACAACTGGAAAAGAATCCATCTACTCTGTTTAAAAAGCAAAAACAAACAAACAAACACCACCAGACAAAACTACTCACTTTCGCCATGATCCCTATACTTTAAAAGGTGCTGAATCTGTACTTTTAAGCTATATTTAGGAATTATATAAGCCATGGTGTTCACTTTGTTTCACATAAGTTTTCTTCTTCTGGTTTCAAAATCTTCATATTTGGGAAGGTATTGTGCACATTGCATATATTTATTCATATGTACTCCAGGGTGAAGTTTACAAACTCATCAGGATAAAAAAAGGAAGTCCAGACCCATGTAAAACTCTTAGTGATATCTGCCCTCACAGTCATCACTTCTGCCATGTCATCTTGTCCTTTCTGGTTCTAGTGATGGCCTATTATTAAAATCTGACTTCAAGCTACGATGTCACTCACGTATATTCCAATATACATGTCAGATAGTGCAGTCACTTTCCTATTACCTTACGTGTCAAGCCTGAACTCAAATTTGGAAACTTTGCTTCCTGTTGAGGAATTTGGAACACAAGCTGATGGGTGAGAAGTCTCTGGGGTGAGAGCTGGAAGAGGAGGCAAGATGTCTTCTCCCGCGTCCTAGAAGTCACACTTCCATGAATTTTAACTGTGTTCAGTCCTGGAGTCTGCCTATACTAATGAGATGCCCCATGACGTTCACTTGTTATTTGCTTTGTATGGTTAGGCTGAGCACATATGGAAAAAATAACCATTGCATTTGATAAAGAAAAAACATTTCCACCAAAATTTTAATTTCCAGTGGTATCTTAGAATGCCATGTTCCTCTCTTTCAATACTTCTAGGTGAGAAGGGACTCCTGGTAATGAAATGGCAGAAACAAAGAGTGATCTCAAAGGCACGTGTTTAATATCCCCCTTCTCCGAATCCCGTTATACTTTACCTCGATTTCCCCTGAGTGCACAGTCCATGTAGAGACAGGGTTTATCTTCTTTACATTCAGATGGTTGCATTTCCTGCTTGAAATGTCAGCTGGATTGTCTCTGCACCCTGCCTCCCCCCATCTTTTGGTCTCCCAGAAGCTGTCTGCTGCTTCAGGCAAACTTAATGACGGCAGGGCCGCAGAGCCAAAAAAGGAAAAACACCTGTGGCCAGTCTAAAGTTTAGTCCTGAAATAGACAGGCAATGGCCATCACCTGCCTGCTGTGTGAGAGCCCAATCAAGTCTATTCATCACAACTGTGCAGATAAGGGCTTTTTTTTTCCCCCTTCCCTTTTTTTTTTTTTTTTTTTTTTTTTTTTTGCTGTTGTTTTTGTTAAACTGAGTGTGATAGGAAGAGAACAAAATCTAGCAAAGGAACGATGCCCTCTGCATGGTCCTAAATGACTGCTGTTTACACACATCAATGGAAGTGGTCATTCCAAAAAAAAAAAAAAAAGGCTCATGGAATGATCTGAAAAATGAATTCATTCAGACTTCCTTTTCAAAAATTCTATTACAATGTTTTCTTTAAGTTTCCTGGTGAAATTATGAAAGAGAAGAGAATGAGGGCAAATGACAGCTAAATTCAATGGGGACCTATTGTCTACCAGGGGGCCTGTGAGCAGGAGTGTAAGGATGCTTTCTTGTTCATGCCTTGGCATGGCAGAAAAAAAATAAGGGATGGTGCAAAATCACATATTGATGAACACTGTGACAAAAATACACGATTCCATCCTTACCTTTCTGCAGTTCTTGATATTACATATTCCTTGAATACTCTCCTACCTTGGCTTCCAGGATTCCAGAGTCTCCTGGTTTTATTCCCAATTTTCTTGGCTGGCTCTTCTCCATTTTCTTTGCAGACTCCTTTTCCTCTGCTCATCTTTCTTAATTGGTGTGGATCCTAGGCCTAAATCATTTGTTCTATGCACACTGTCCTTGGGAGGGTTCACTTCATTCACCCCAAAGCTGCAAGTGGCATCCATTGACTGAATGGCCCAAGCAGTCTCCATGCCTGAGATCTGTCTCCTAAGCTCCACACCCTTTGGTAGGGTGGCCGATCCCCACTGTTCCCGCCAATGACATCCACGCAGATGGCTACTCAGGATTTCCTGGTGTGGTCAGCCTTTCTGATAGTGCCAAAGTGCCATCTTTCCTCTTCTTTGGGGAATGATGTGGGTCTGGAAGTGGAAGAAGAAACTATCTCATGAACAGAGGTAGCCATAAGGAAGAACGCTACCCGTGGAACACGGAGTCACAGAAGGAGAGATGAAACCTAGAACATTAGTGAATTTGTGACATTACTGAATAAGCTGTGGACTTCTTCTATTGTGAGAAGAACAAGTTCTCTTTTTGGTTTTATGCATAGTTATATGTATATAGAGAAAGTTATATATACACCACGGCATATGATTTTATAGCTTAAAGGAGACAATACGTATTTAAATGACAGAATTTTATTTAATAAGGAAAGAATGTTCACAAAAATTGATAATACATCTTGCCACAAATGATATCTCCACATATTTTTTAAATAGTAAAAATCCTTTGGATCACATTCATTGACTATAATTTAATAAAATCAGACATGAGTCATTCTAAGCAAGCCACGCCCACCATCACCACCACACCCACCCCTCACCATCCAAACCTGTTCAACTGGAAATTTAAAACGACAATGTCTAAGAACTCTTGAATTAAAGAAAAAATGAAATTCAAAGTATAAACAACTTAGCAATAAATGGCATTTTATTGCAAGGAAGTGTTCCCTCCCTCCCTTCCTTCCTTTCTCCCTTTCTACCTATCGGTCCATGTAGCTACTTACATATATATGAAATTATGAATTCTTATTTTATTCAGTTGAATATAATTGTTATAATCATTTATTTTGACCTCAAAATTGTTCTAAATTTGGCCAGTGGGAGCCCTTCAAGGTGGCTCCTTGTCCTTCTGACATGACTCCATCCTTTTGTGAACACTCCTTGACTCTCTTGTCCAAGGCATTCCAGCATCACTTTGTGTTTTCCCTGCCCGCACTCTGAAACCAGCCACCTCCCCAGGAGTGCTGGTTCTTTTAATGAGGAGTTCCATTCAGGAACGAAGCCCTAGCCACACTCACTACTCTAGCAGAGTCATTGCCTCTAGACCCTTCCAGAGGACAGGGTTCATTCTGGTCTTCTGCCTCCTCATCTTTATGACTCCTTTCTCTGTCCATGAGAAACCTGGATCCCTTGATCCACAATATGCTCACTCATTTCCTCAAGCTTAAGAAGTGGTTTCAGAATTGTTTATCCATATCTTTGTGAGAAACAAACTTACTAACTAGAGTTTCATATTTGTCTGCAGATCTTTATTCTTGACTATTAAATTATAGTCAAGTTGTAAGGTCATGAAACACAAAGAAAGGCTGAGGAAAAATTTTCCAGATTAAAGGAATTTTGAGAAATATAACAATGGAATAAAATGATCAATCTTGGCTTATATCCTGGACCAGGAGAAAAAAAAAAACCAGAATATTTGGGCAGTTAGTGTAATTTAATATGGTTTTAGGATTGGATGATAAAATTAAATCAATCTGATCTTTCAAGATTTGAAAATCCAATAGTGATTATGTGAGAAGTATTTAAGAGTTCGGGGATAGGATGTCTGTACTTTACTCTCAAATTGTTTAGAAAAAACTATAGATGCATACATGTACATATATACACATATGTATATATGCAAAGATATATACATATGTTTATGTACAGAAACCTATAAATAGTGAAAAATAAAGGAAATGAGACAAAATATTAATAACCGGATAATCTGGATAAAGGTCATTATGCAGTTATTTGTACTATTTTTGTAATTTTTCTTAAAATTTAAAATTTAATATGCAAAACCCAAAGTTACAGACAAAAGGAAACAATAAATAAATAACACTGCATGGTGTAAATATCAACCAGGGGTATGCTACCAGAGAAGTGCCTAAAGAAAATCTGTAACTTCAGGAGCAGACATTACAAATAAAGAATGAATATAAATGAGCTAAAAAACAGTGAAATAAACTAGAAAAATGTCAACAAAAATCCCAAACGGTAGAACCAAAGATAAAAGATAGTGCAGAAATTAGAGAAATAGGAAAACAAGAACAACAAAAAAATACATCATAAGTATTAACCAATAAAATGAAAAGTTTGTTTTCTGAAGAGACCGATAAAATAAACACATTTTTGCTATGTCTGGCCCAAACGGAATGGTGCTTGGGCAGGACAACAATGTTAGGGGCCGTAACTGTGGATACAGAGGTGTGATGTTATGCCAATAAATTTCAAAACCTAGACGAAGTGGATGATATAATCTGGAAAACAAATTTCCAAAATTGGCTTCAGACAGTCAGGGAAATCTGAATAGTATATGCACATACAAATAACAAAAATGAATCTAGAAGTTCCTAAAAGACTACCCTCAATGAGATGGATGTATTCGGGTTAATGAGAAGACTCCACATCGAAGAATGTCAGTTATCCTCAACCTAATCATAAACTTAATCTCATTTCAATCAAAATTTCATTATGATCTTTCCTGTGACTTGAGAATCCAATTCTAAATCCACATGAAAGAGAATGAGTGGGGAGGGTGTAGCTCAAGGGTAGAGGATGTGCTTAGTATGCGTGAGGTACTGGATTCAATCCCCAGTCCCTCCATTAAGATAAATAAACAAGCAAACAAACAAACAAACCTAATTACCCACCCTCCAAAAAATTTATTTTAAAAAATAATAAATTATATAAAAAGAAAGAGAATGAATACAAGTATAACCAAGATTTCTCAGAAAATAGGAACTATTGAGAACTCCCTTTTTTCCAGATATTATGCTATGTGATAAACTTGTGTCAATTAAAGTAGAGTAATATTCATGCATAAAAAAACTGATCAGTGAAAAGTAATAGAAATCCGAGACACAGATCTGTATACCTGTGGAAATGCTGTATATTTTGTATGCAGTGAAAAAAGATGGTGTTGTGACAGTTAACTATTCTTTTAGAAGAATATAAAATAATAATCTTAGGTACTTAGCTCTTACTATTCACATAAATAAAACAAAATCCCAAATAGATTAAAGATCTGTTTTTCCAAAAAATTTTATTAATCTGTTCAAAGGAACTGTGGCAAAATGTGTTTAGAATCTTAGAATAGAGTTAGGTCTTCTTAAACAAGACAAAAACTGAAAAATATCATTATGGAAAATTCTGCTATATTCTGTATTTAAAGAAAATCTCAGTAAGACAAATGATACAAAGTATGAAAACTCAAAAATTTTACAGAGAAAGTACAGATTGGGAATGATATGTTTTCATTGTTTATAATGAAAAGGATTAAAAACCAGAATCTATTTTTGAACTCTTAAAAATTACTAAAGAGACAATCAACCCAACTGAAAAAGTGGGTAAAGGACGTGAGCAGACCATTCACAGAATAAGAAATGCCGGCGGCTGACAAACACTTCAAAGATGCTTAGTGCCACGAATAACCAGGAAAACGCCACAGAGCACAACAAGACTGATAAAAATCACAAAGCTTAATGATATTAAGAGGTAGTGAAATGTGAAGAAATGGGTATTTTTAATACTATTGATGGAAAATCAGTTCATACAGACACTTTGACTGGGATATTTCTGAACCTTTTAAAAGTAAATAAATGAGCAAATTCCTTTTAATCCTGGAATCCCACTTCTCATGATCTGTTCTGGGAGACACGCGTCTGTGTGCAGAAGGAGGCAAATGCAGTGATGTCTACTACAACATTGTTCTGATAGCAAGAAAATTTAAGAAGAAAATTCATCATTCTGTAACATTCAGAACGAGAAGGAAAAAGCAGAGCTATACAATGGAATCATATGTGTAATTTGGACTGAATGTGGTCAATTTATGTAAACGATGTGAAAGGGTTATCAGGACATATTGTTGAGTGACAAAAGCCCTACAGAAGAATAAATATGGTATTATACCATTTTAAAAAATTCATGCAAAATACATCTATATACAACTACATATCACTGTGTATACATGCATAGAAGAAGCTCCTATACCAAACTGATCTAATGAACAAAAAAATCTTTGATATCCTTAGGGAAAATATAGGAACAGACGTGCCAGATAAGGGTGACATAGCTCCATCTGTATCGTTTTCATTTTTTCACATATATTCAAGTGGAACCGCTGTAATTCATTTTTTTTTCAATTTTTAAAAAGAAAAACAGAAGGAAGTTATTTGTTCTGCAGCCATAACTAACCATGGGTATTATAGCCACACAAACTGGTTAAAGATTCCAAAGGTACTTTCTCTGGTGAATTATAATACAAACACTGGCATTTCCACGTCTCTGTACGTACAGACATAAATTCCTACATTCATGTGTCTGCAGCTAGTCTAATCGAAAATTCATGTTTAAAATAATCATGTATATATAATTTCAATGTAATATTTACATTTCTAAAAAGTTGAACTTAAAAATAATTTACCTAAACTGAATCATGTTTTCAATACACTAACAGAGTGCAGTTATTTAAAAAATACTCGGTATTTTATTGGTTGAGTAAATGCTCCATAAAATGCTTGACTTATGAATGTGAGTTTTCTACAAGAACTTCACTTATTAGAAGACAGGCTAGCAGGTAACTTTGCTCTTTCTGTTCCCTGTTGTTCAGATAAAATATAGCGAGTTTATACAGATTATTTTTATTATATTCTTGGGCCAGTTTATTTTTATAAAAAGCAATGTCAGAATGCAGTTGTATCATTTAAATACCAAACAGCTTTCATAGATTTCTTTCTGAATCATCAAAATCTCCTTGGAAAACTGTGTTTTTGGGGGCAATTGCTATATTAGTTTTCATATTTTAATTTTCTTGCCAAATACTTAAATATATTTGATAACTACCAGTGCAAACTGAAGGATTTTAAGAATGTGTTCAAGGAGATTATATTTGAGGCCTCAGAGTAACTTGCAGATCTGAAGGGGTTTCCCAAGGCTAAATGAATTCTTAGCAGGTTGATGAGAAAACCTTTCAGAAATATTTTGTAAGTTTATTTGTTAATCAGCAAATCTGATTTCTACAATATTGCCCACAGTGAACAACTAGCTATTTTCCATGGCTGTAATGCTTAGTTAAGAATGACAATTACAGGTTTTTAAAATTGTTTTTCTTTAAAAGAGAGGAGCCCCAAGAATATAAAATTTGCCTTAAAGTAAAAAGTCACCCAGTTTCAGGCCTTTTCCCATCAAGAGCCAAGTCTCCCGAGAACTTAATAACCCGAGGCGTATGTTTGGCCCCCTCATAGTACTTAGAGGAAAGTTAAATATTATAAATTGTAATGAAAGGTCATCATATCCTTGGACGGATGGGAGGTAATGCCTAGGTCTGATTGTAGAATCCAGCATATCTTCCTTTTAAATGTCCTTCTTTTTCTCTCTCCAAAACCTGTTGATAACCATATCCTCGAGGGAAGAGCTAGGGTCCAAACTCCAAACTTTTCTCAGAAATTAGGAAAAATAGCCACAGCCAAGTGTGATAAAAATCAATATCCACAAAGCTATTTTCATAATCCATTTGATGTATTTTTATTATTATTTGAGAGAGAAAAGTACAGAGAAGAGAATAATACAAATGAAGAAAAATTTACGGAAAAATCACATGACCAATAAACAATTTTGAATGCCTCTGGAAGTTGGTAAAAATGCTTTACATTTATATATATGTTCTTTTTCATTATAGGTTATTACAGGATATTTAATATAGTTCCCTATGCTATAGTAGGCCCTTGTTTTTAATCTGCTTTATATATAGTAGTTTGTATCTGCAAATCCCAAGCTCCTAATTTATCCCTTTCCCCCCGCTTTCTCCTTCGGTAACCATACGTTCATTCTCTATGTCTGTGAGTCTGTTTCTGTTCTGTAAATAAGTTCATTTGCATCATTCTTTTAGGTTTCACTTATAAGTGATATCATGTGGCATTTGTCTTTCTCTGTCTCACTTACTTCGTTTAGTATGACAATCTTTAGGTCCATCCGCGTTGCTATTGTATGTAATAACAGCATATATATCTCTCACAGCTTCTTTATCCAGTCATCTGTCGATGGACATTTAGGTTGCTTCCATGTCTTGGCAATTGTAAACAGAGTCTTTATGAACACTGAGGTGCACGTATCTTTTCAAATTCTTGTTTCCTCCAGATATATGTCGAGGGGTGAGATTGCTGGGTCATCTAGTAAGTCTATTTTTAGTTTTTTAAGGAATCTCTATCCTGTTCTCCATAGTGGCTGCAATAAATTACATTCCCACCAGCAGTGTTAAGTGTGGGTTCCCTTTTCTCCACACCCTCTCTGGCATTTATCATTTGTGGGCTTCTTAACACTGGTCATTCAGACTGAGGTGCGATGATACCTCATTGTAGTTTGATGTGCATTTCTCTGATAATTAGCGATATTGAGCAGAAGATGAAATTTATAAATTAATTGAAAAAATTTCCTAATATTTCCCCCTCTAAACTCACACTCACCCCAATTTGAAGAAAAGTGCAATACAGAGTGAGTAGAGAGTTCAGGAGACCATGATCTACCTAACAACCTCATGTCAAAAGCTGTCTGATTCACCATTTTCAAAGCCTCCATCCTAAGATGAGAGAAAGAGTTAAAGCTTAGGGATGTCTCTCTTAAGGAAATGCATTCCTGAGTAGGGAAGTGAACCCTGGCACCAGATGTGTAACAACTTGTCGAAAGAGAAAGAAGAGAGAGGCCAGGTCACCCAGCAAAGGGAGGAAATAGCCCAGTTAAGCCATAGTCTCCCCATCTCTCTCTCTCTCTCACACACACATATACACACACACGCACGCATGCACACACATTCTCACTGTCCATCTCTCTCAGCACTGAAGGGCTACAGAGGTGATAAAAGGACATCCATACACAGTCCTTGAACTGTACCTTGGAGGGTAAAAGAAACAGATCTCAGATAAAATAATAAATGTCAAGGAAAATGTACCCACAATGTACAAAACAGCGAGATCTTGAGAGAACTTCCTATGCTCAGTAAGAGGAAGATGAAAACAAGAAGCACAAAAAAATCGTCTGAAAAAGCCCAGGAGGAGGAGGAAGAGGAAGAGGGAAAAGGAAGGGAAGAAGGAAGGAAGGGAAGGAAAGAAAAAGGAAGGGAAGGGGGAAGGAGGAAGGTGAGAGAGAGGAAGAGAGCAGGCCACAGGTCTGTGAAGACTGTTCACAGTTGACTTGACATTCAAAAATCAATGACTGTAATTCAGCATCTTAACACACTACAAGAAGAAAAACCATTCAATCAGATCATCTCAATAGAAATAACAGAAAAAAAATCATTTCACCAGACGAAGCCCCCACTCATTATAAAAATGCTCAGCCAACAAAATAGACCAAGAGATCTTCCGCAAGACACTGCACCTCATTATCAGTTCAGAGAAATGATCAGGAAGATCCATGGAGCATTACAAAAGGAAGGAGATTCGAGGACGTGCAGGCATCACTAGGCTGTGTCACTGTCACTCCTCATTCCTGGGTCCACTTGCAGGCCGTGGCCTTCTTACAAGGAACGTTTTACCAGTGGGAGGGGGCCAGTGGGTTCATTTAAAAGATGGAAGGCCTGGTCTCATGGGTTGAACCAATACCAAAACTCACCCAATGTGATCATGAACAGCCACCCTCCTGTTTTCAAATTCTCTATAACCCTAGAACTCTATCCAATTTCTCCTTCTGAACCTCTGTTGAGGTATTTTTTATTTCCCTTTCTTAGATGACCTCCCTGGCTTTTATTTGAGTTAATAATTATATTGTTCTAATCAGCTGCTGACCCTTGGGGACAGAGCTGTGCCTTCATCATCTTTTCATCCCCCAGAATGAAGATGAGAGCTTCTCTCATAGGTTTTTCTCAATAAGTCCTTGTTAAGAAATTGAATAAGATGGGACAGAACCAGAAAGAAGAAATAAGAAGTCTTGAATTCTAAGCCTGACCCAGTCATTGACCAGTTCTAGGACCCTGTAGAAGTCTCCTTGGGTTTCAGTTTCCTTTTCTATTCAACCAAACAGTTAGCATTAACTGCAGGGTTTTAAGATTCCTACCATCTGTAAACCTGTGTTTTGTTATAAATTTTAAAAGATAAACTTAAAAACGACTTCTCTTTTAAATCCAGAGATGATGTCCTTGTATGTTCTTGCCAGATGTTGTCTTCACCATAAAGACAAAGGGAAGAAGCAACCCAGAAAACAGGTCCGTGATGGAAACTGTAGCCGTAACCTACCCAGGTGTTCAAAGTAGGACACCTCCTGGGGGCCCCCACAGGGCTGTGGTGAGGCCAAAGATCAGAGGACCTAAGAAATCTGGGGGAGATAAGAGGGTCACAGGTGTGTCTACAGTTGAAGTCTGTACTGTAGATCACTCTGAAGTCTGGAGGGGAAGAAAGATCAATATATCCTTTTTAGAGACTGAGTTGATGCAGGGACTGTTGCCGGAGTGAGACTGGCCTAATGATTTTATCTCATCCTCTGTCTGACTTCCCTCCAGTGAATCTTGTAAGGGAACCAGCTACCTGATCCTTTAATCCTGCTAACATTTTATAAAAGAAGATTCAAATTAGTTTTGCTATTCCAGATGCTTTATATGCAAATGAGCGTCAGAACTGGTGGCAACTGAAATATGAAGCAGACTCCATGATCTGTTGGAGGAAACACTCCCACCTGAGCATCCTCTCTAATCAGCGGGATGGGTTAGTTCTCTTCTTGCCGCTCCAGGCTTCCTTTTCACAAGGACTGAATGGCAGAATCTTCAGCTATGCACGGTGACTCTTTGACCCCAAGGAGGAACTCTACAGGTTCCCTTCGTGTGTGATTGGCTTCCGCCTTCCCCAGACGACACGAGGCTGGCTACCCCTGCCTTCCATCAAAAGTATTACCTATGCAGTATTAATCAGAGTCTGCAAGTCAAATATTAAGATCATTCCTTGGGGTAATCCAATGGTACAACTTTGCCATTTTATTTTCCCCTTTGCAACTCTAACTAGACGAGGGAGACTGAAACATTGAGCTAGGAATTATTTATTTAAAGGCACAATCCCACACACACAGACTCCGGATGAAGATTGCTCACTCTTCTTTGTAACAAAAGTGGTATTTTAATGCAGAGCAGTGTGGGGCCTCCACCTTGCCTGTGGGCCAGCTCTCACATCCTCCCTTGTAGCCTGGCATTTGCCCTCTAGCATTCCCGTGTTGCCTGGCTCCAAATGGAAGTGCTCTTAATTTCAAATGATTTATTGGGGACAAGTGGGAGGCCCGTCTGATCTAAGTCCGTTTGTATTTGGCTTCCTGTGTCTCAGGGGTGATTTGAAGATGATAGCTTCTGTTGTAAACCAGCAATAGGAAGAAGAGAAACGCCCACCTGCTCTGGGGATAGAGCTAGCTGGTGTTTCACGCAGCTGCCTGGTGCCATTTTTTTGCAGCAATGAAATGAATCATGTCTGAAGATGGCAGCTAAGTCATGGACTGGCGGGGAAATTTGTGCAATTCCCATTGAGTTTTTGGTGGAGGGCAGTCTGGCTGGATTGCTCAAAGAGCGGAGGGCTGGCCTTAGTGACCCTGACATCGGTGGCGGTGTCACTGACTGCAGTCTCTCCGTTGTCCTGCTCCTACAGCACTCAACGTCTGCTACAACATGCTCCAGATTTCACAGAACACACATAGAAAATAAACTTCCGGTTACCGAGGACGGGGCAGGGGAGGGGTGGGAAACGAAGGGAGGGATAAAATGGGAGTCCGAGATTTGCAGATCCTAACTAGTATATATAAAATAAACAACAAGGTTCTCTGTAAAGCACAGGGAACTATATTCAATATCTTCTGGTAACTTATAATGAGAAAGAATATGAAAACCAATATATGCATGTACATGTATGGTTGAAGCATTATGCTGTACACCAGAAATTGACACAACATTGTAAACTGGCTATACTTCAGTAAAAAAAGATTAAAAAGTTTAAAAAAAAAAGAAATGACATTTTTAAAAATGTTTATTTCCAGCATTAGCTTATAATCTACTCATAGGGAAGGGACTATGCTTACATTCTGTTGATTCTTCACAGAGCCAAGTAAATAGTACATACTCGAGAAAAAATGTTAAGTGAATGAACTAAAACTTTTTTTTTTCAGCTAAAGTAAGTGCATCCTCATGGGGAAGGGTGTTGTATTTAAATAGTGGCGTCTGATGAGAATACATTGCACGACCTGTTGCTACTGGTTCTCTTTAATAAATTGTCAAAGAAAAGATTAAAGCAGCATTGTCCAATACAACTTTCTGCAGAAATGGGAGTGTTCTATCTCTGCACTGTCCAGTGTGGGAGACACTAGCCACTGGTGGCTTCTGAATACTTGAAATGTGGCCAGTGTGATTGAGAAACTGTATTTTAAATTTCATTTAACTTTAATTATTTTACATTTAAGTCACCACAAGTGGCTTATAGCTACTGTACTGGATTGCACAGATCTAGAGCTATCCTCAGGAAAAAACAGAAAAAAGGGTACGACTTCTTGATGGTTTTCAGAGAGAAAATGCAGCGTGGTGTGTCGTAAGTGGTTAACATCACGTTCATCATCAACGCGGCAAAGTATGTTAGGAGCCCGAGCTTGGGAATGAGGCAGATCTCAGTTTGCATCTTTGGCTCTTCCACTTACTAGCTATGTGACCTTGAATAACTCACTGTTATTACTGGCATGCAAAATTGCCCTGCCTGCCAAATATGTCAGGATGAAATCCTTAATTTTTTGGAGAAGATACGATAGGATGCAGCTTCGTTCTAAAAATGAGTTGCTGGTGAGGGTCCTGGGCCATCCCGGCTGCAGAGAGCATTAATAGAGTTATGTCACCAAGATGGTGACAGAGGTCGTTTTTGACTTCAGTCCCCTTCTTGAGAAGACCAACTAGGAACTAACCATCGAGAAGACACCATTGTGCAAATCCCAGAACCCAGGGATGAGGCTGGAGCACCACCCTGGACTACAGAGACAGAGAAGGACCATATAAGAAGGATTACAGGAGTGACCACATTCTGACAGCATTGCCCTCCCCCCCGGCCAGGTCAGTGCTGCACTGAGAGGACTCCTTGGTCCTATGGTTTCTGCAGAAGTGAAAAGAGAGTCCAAGGCAGACATCCAGCTCACCCAGCATTGCAAGACACTTCCTGGGAGGCCCACTCAAGTCTTGAGAGACCGGGGTCACTGGGCACCCCTGCAGGTCTCTATCACTAGGGACCACAGGGGGATGGAGAAGGGGCAGTGATTACAGCAACTAGCACTCAGACCTTGGTGGAGAACATTCCTGCCTGCAGCAGAGCCCACACAGAGACCTCAGCCAGCAGCTTTGGCCATCTGCAGAGCCAAGCAGGTCTTAGAAATGAACCAGTTGGATCTGAGCTAATAAACGCAGCAGCCCAGGAAATTCACATGATTCCAGGCTGCGATCAACCCACAGGGAGCCACGACTGATACTCTAGTCTCCCACTCCCAGGAGGAGGAGGGTACCTCTTCTCGCATGTGCCTTTGGGCACATCATCAGGGATCAAAACATGTTCTCTGAACTATCTCTTTCCTTCGCCCAAACCAAACAGTCTCCCATACAGAAACACCTGCACATTTTTAAGAACCTCTATCAACCAAAAGGGGTGGATTCATTAATCAACTGAAGTTGACACAAACGTTAGCATTCTTTACTAGCGCGCAGAAAAGCACTGTGGTCCTAGATTGTTATCTCAAATCTTCCTTTCATTCCTCCAGGCATCTAAGGAAACAAGCCCTTTCCATTGATATCTCTGCGTCATAGTCTTTCTCCTCAGCAATAATAACAAATCGGTGCACTTCTTGGGAGCAAAATTAAAAGCAAAAAATTTGAACAAGTTTGGGTTTGTTGTGATAAATATTTCGGAGAGCCAGAGCGAGTTCTTAAGTGCTTTATTGTGACAGATGTATTCCTCTATTTTGGGAAAAGTTGTGATCACCATCAAATACGTTCACAAATTTGCAACATCTTCCCCATTAAAGGCTGGATTCTTAACGAAGCAAAATTTTAGAGTGATGATCTTGAAGGATTGGGACTCCAGAAGAAAATATTTGATGGTCTTCATAGAAATGCTAGACAAGAGAAAAATATAACCTGTGTAATACTGAAGTACAGTATTGAAGATGTAATTGAAAGTGATGAACAATTTTTTTTCTTTAAATTTCCAGCACGGGTTCATAGATTTCATACTGTGGGTTTTCCAGGAGTTGCTTAATACCTTGTGAAGGGGTTATACCATTGAAGGATAAAAGAAAAAAAAAAGACTCGGATGAATTTAGATTTTTAAGATCTTAATCTCTGAAAAGATGGTAGGTCTCTCTATGTAATTCAAAATAATATAAAAGCAATTCTGAACTGTAAAATAAGAGTAAGAAAATCCAGTAAAATTGAGATTCTTCTCATTATTTTTAATAACATTATAAAATAAAATATTTCCAAATATTTTTCTAATTTTTTGGTGCCTTTGCTTTGTGGGTATCCTAAACACGTGCCTGGTCTCCTGTAGGGTAATCTAGCCATGAGGGCCGCTAGCTTTTCACCTAAAGACTCACTTACTCCTTTATTCCACAGACGTTTATTAGGTCAGTTATTTGAAAGACTGGGGATTCACAGAAAAAGTCAAGTCCTTCCTCTGAAAGGGCCTGAAATCTAGTAGAGCGGTAAAGATTCATGTAGCAGCAGTGTGGTGAGAATGACCAAGTTCTGAGAAGGGTTCAACAAGAGTGATGAACAAGAAAGCAAACTCCAGAGATGGAGGCTTTTCCAGAGATGATACCTGAGGTGGATCTGGACCCCTGACCCACGTGGAGAAGGAAGAGGGGGTTCTTGGTCCATGACATGGTGTTGGGTCCTTTAAAAAAGGGCCACTCGAACAGAAGCAGGGGAACTGCAGTTGGTTCCAAGTTCTGGGCAAAGGATCTCAGAGCCACTCTGACCTGTGTCCTTCCTCCTTGTCTTTCTTTAGGGTCACTGATGTTCTAGAGCTGCCCTGCTTGTTCAAATTGTGTTCTGAACCTTTGAGTTCCCATAGTCAGGACCTTTATAATGGATCACAGCCCTCTTACCACCTGACAGTAGGTTAAATATCTGGAAACATTTCACATTTCCTTTTGCCTCCATTTGTACAAACAGTCCCCTTTGTGACTAGCATATAGTCTGAGAGATCTTTCCCTCTGTCCACATTTATTATGTCAGATTTATGTAACTGTAATGCATCTCTTAATTTGATGTGTGGATCCGGGGCGTGGGAGAGGACATGCATAGATTTAAGTGGTACCCTGGTGCCTCAATGTCTGAGCACCTGAATGCATCTGGGGACTGTTACACAGCTAATTGGCAGGTGTCGTACATCGCAAATACAACGATCTCCCAAGCTTCAAAAGATAGCCACTTCCTAGGATCCCTAAAAAGAAACATTCAAGGGTGTCTCCTTCCTATTTGTTGACTGTGCAAAGCTGATTGCCATAATGATGGCAGTGGGCTAAATTAGGGGTGCCACGGAGACAGAGACAGTAGAGGGCAGACGAGGTGCCTGGCATGTATAAGCATCAAGGAAAGTTTATTCCTCTGAGCCTAGCTTGGGATATTCTATCCCCTAGGTTGGGAAGGTGGGCATCATATTTCTTCACATTCCCCGTGGAAGATGGGTCTTTCTGTTATCTGGTATCAAGAAAAGCCCAGGTAGCTCATGGCTACCGGGAGATGGAGACAAGTGTGTGTGTGTAGATTTCAGGGGAGTGAGGATGAAGGCGTTCTAGGTCCAGTGAGAGGTCGCTGCCAGTAGGCAAAAGATCACGGAGAGCAGCACATGGCTTGGTACCGCCCCGCATGTTGGCAGAGGGGTAGCAAATGGAACCAAATGTGATGAGGCACATTACAAACCACGCCAAGAATTTATACCTTCGCTAATCATTAGACAACGGAGATCACCCCTTGGGTTTTAAATTGGGAAGCCGCATGTTCAGATCAGTGTTTGAGAGAAACTTACCTGCAGTTTGACACATAGGTTGAA